>NC_043967.1:761861-1061861 GCF_902148855.1 Sphaeramia orbicularis
GATGTAAGCCGATAACGAGCTTCCCCTGTCTGGAAGACGAGCAGCCGCCACTGATATACACATGTATTCAAATAAATCCCAGACAGGACTCTGCTGCTTTAGTCTCCATGTTTCCAGGTAGAGTGGGGACCAGAAGACGACTGGAAACCACAAGTGAACACAAGTGACGGACCCTTAAATATCATATGGTGACAGCACAGAAAATTGCTTGAGGGAAATAAATTGATTTCATATCAATCCGTCATTGACAAAGATGAAAACTAAGGGAATTTTATCCGTAATTTTTATCTGTTTTAGTTAGTTTTGTAAACACACAATACAGTTTCAGTTAGTTATTGTTTTTTTCTTTTAATTATAATTTTTATTATTTTCAATTCATGAAAATGTTTTTTCAGTTCTAGTTTTTGTCAGTTCGTTAGTTTTCATTAACGATAATAACCTTGATGGGGACAAGCGAATGCCATCTGAATACACACTGTGGTCGGATCAACGTTGGTGGCGTCGCCTGGAAGAGGGTGTATGATGGCAAGAGACCTGAAACACCCAAGGACACCAGGTTACATCACTGACCATGTGTTCAGGTGCATCAGAAGATGTACTAAAGAACTAACATAATTAGCAATTAATTATTATTAATTATTATCACTACTACTTTATTATTACTACTTCGCTACTTGTTTCTACTAGTACTTTCCAATGCACAAATAGCCTTTTGTTTGTTTTTTTACTCCTGATATTTATAGTTATTGTATTAGTATTTTCTTGTAGTATTTCTTGGGTGTGTACTTTCGGTGTTCTGCTGCTATTGGAACCTCATTTTCCTGAGGGCTCTGCCCAAAGGATCAGTGAAGTTCTATTGAATTGAATGAAATGAAATGAAATCTAATCTAATCTGGGGAAATTTTTTAATCAGTACCGTGGTCAAGGGCACTGACATGACTAGGGATGGGAATCGAGAACCGGATCCCAGTAGCTCGATTCCTTTGAATCGTTTGCCTGCTTAATGATTCTGCTTATCGATTCCACCTTTGTTACGTATGCGCGATGACGTCACATGTACGCCGCATTGTTTAGGTCAGAATGTAGACAACATGGAGCTGAGGCAGAAACGGTCTAAACAGACCACACCAGGTCCAAACAGACCAGGTCCAAACAGACCACACCAGGTCCAAACAGACCAGGTCCAAACAGACCACACCAGGTCCAGCTGAACACTGTCTAAGCTTCCATTTCTTCTAAAGGTGGAATCCCTCCAATCTGTTCAAACATCTGTTCACAGCATGTGATTCATTTACAGGAATGTCATGTACTTGATACGATACTTAGCGACGCTTGTGAATGTAGCGGCAGAGTGAACACCAGGCCCAGTTCTGGTTCCAGTGTGGGCAACAAACATCGTACCCAAAAACAAGTTTCTGAAGGTAGGGGAGAGGAAAAGAGGTGCACAACACAACAGGAAGACGAGCAGAGCCGAACCGGTTCCATGAAGTGGAGACGCGACAATAGAGGAATTAGTAAAGAGTCTTAACTTTCACTTTCACTGCACGCCGCCGCCACCCCCCTGAAGCGGGCCCAGTGTCATCTGTTCTTATTATTTGTTCATACTGTACATGTTATATTGTCTGTGCAGATGGAAATATAACAGACAGTTAATGCAAACACACCCGTTTGTACTCTTTTATTCCCTCACCCAATGAGAATCGATAAGGAATCGGATCGATGAGAAAAATTGATAATGGAATCGGAACTGTTAGATTCTTATCGATTCCCATCCCTAGACATGACAAATATTGATGAAGTTTTTGAAAGAACTTGTTCACATAAAACAGCAGGAAGTCCATGCTGAGCTACTGCAGAAACATGGTGAAATGTGCAGAAGTGAAATGACTCATTCTAAGGTAAAGAAAACAGTTATTCTCACAGTCAGGTGATTACTAAAAAAAATTAAATACATTCAAGAAATTCATAAATCTGAATATTATATTTGTTTCTGCAGTCCAGTCCTCTTAAATCCCTCCTGCAATTTTTCAGATAATTGTATTTTTGGGGAGTAGCATCTCTGCTTACAATACATTTTGTACGTCATAGCCTAGCACTTCGCTTTATGGAAGTGTGTCATGTTTATGTTTATGTTTACGTATCTGGCAGACGCTTTTTTCCAAAGCGACTTACAGGGAAAACCAATTAAATCACTCAATCAATCAAATTTTATTTATATAGCGCCAGATCACAAAAAAGTTATGTCATGACACTTTATATATAGAGTTGGTCAAAACCAGACTCTAAGGCAATTTACAGAAACCCAACAGAATCCTCCAGGAGCAAACACTTGTGATGGTGACAGTGGAAGGAAAAACTTCCCTTTAACAGCAGAAACCTGGAGCAGACCCAGACTCCTGGAGGATGGACGACTGACAGGACCAGTTGGGGTTAAAGAGAGAGAGTAAAGAGAGAGAAAAAGAGAGATAGAGACTGGGGGAGAGGGGGAGAAGGGAGGAGTAGGGGGAGACACATGGAGGCAGTTGAGGATAAGTGAGTGGTGATGATGAGGGCAGGGGAGAGGCAGGACCACCGCAGCAGGTCCAGAGATAATCCTGGAAGAATCTGTGGTTATCCTGGGAAAAACCTTATTAGAATATTTAAGATGGAATGTTTGAAAGCGCTAGAATAGGCGGTGCTCTCGGAAGAGCTGGGTCTTCAGGAGCTTCTTGAAGATAGGCAGGGATGACTCTGTTCTTGTAGCACTTGGTAGAGCGTTCCACCAACGTGGAACGACCCATGAAAAGAGCCCGGATTGTCTTGTACAAGGTCTGGGGACCACCAGACTACGTTCCCCAGATGAGCGGAGTGGTCGTGGGGCGACATAAGCTTTTATCAGTGCACCTAGGTAGGTAGGAGCAGACCCACGGAGAATTTTGTAGGCTAGGATTAAAGATTTGAATTTGATGCGGGCAGCTATGGGTAGCCAGTGTAACTCAATGAGTAAGGGGGTGACATGTGCCCTTTTAGGGTGATTGAAGACCAGACGCGCTGCTGCATTCTGGACCATCTGTAGTGGTTTGACAACACAAGCTGGGAGGCCCGTTAGAAGAGCATTGCAGTAGTCAAGACGGGAGATAACCATAGTCTGCACCAGGAGCTGGGTGGCCTGTTGGGTTAGGTATGGCCTGATCTGTCTTAGGTTGAACAGAGTGAAACCACATGATCAGGTGACAGAGGCAACGTGATCTGTGAAGGTCAACTGATTATCAATCATGACTCTCAGGTTACGTACTACACTGGTAGGAGCCAGAGGTATGGAGTCAATAGTGATGGAGATGTCCAGCTGTATGGTTGGCTTAGCTGGGAAGACCAGCAGTTCAGTTTTGGACAGGTTCAGCTGAAGGTGATGGGCTTTCATCCATGCAGATCTGTCAGAGAGACAATCTGAGATTCACACTGAGACTGTGGAGTCATCAGGTGGGAATGACAGATAGAGCTGGGTATCATCAGCATAGCAATGATATGAGAAGCCGTGTGAGTGGATGATCTGACCGAGTGAGGTGGTGTATATGGCAAAAAGGAGGGGGCCCAACACAGAGCCTTGGGGGACCCCCGTGGTGAGGCGGTGAACTGCTGATGTGTGCCCTAGCCAGGACACACTGAAGGACCGACCAGTAAGGTAAGATTGAAACCAGGAGTGTAAGTAAGTAAGTAAGTAAAGTAAATTTTATTTATAGAGCACTTTTCACAGACAGAGTCACAAAGTGCTTTATCAGTTCAAATCAGAATCAAATTAAGTTTACAGAGACCCAACAGAATCCTTAAGGAGCAAACACTTGTGATTGGTGACAGTGACGAGGAAAAACTTCCCTTTAACAGCAGAAACCTGGAGCAGACCCAGACTCCTGAAGGATGGACGTCTGCCTTGACCAGTTTGGGTTAAAGAGAGAGAGAGAGAGTAAAGGAGGAGAAAAGAGAGAACGATAGAGATATAGAGAGACTGGGGGGGTGACACATGGAGTACTTTATGATGAATACATAGAGTGTAATCAGTCTGTGGTGGTCCTGGGTCAGGTGGGAGACTAAAAAGCCTTTTTGAACAGGAGGGTTTGGAGGTGTTTCTTAAAGCTCTCTACAGAGTCCATGGACCGTAGGTGTAGAGGCAGGTCATTCCATAGACGTGGTCCACAGCTTTAACAGACCTGTCACCGCGTGTGCTAAAACAGGTGTGTGGAACCATCAGCAGGTGCTGTCCTGAAGACCTCAAGCTACGAGTCGAGCTGTAGGGCTGGATCAGGGAAGTAATGTATGCAGGGGCCTGGCCATGTAGAGCCCGGAAAGGTAGCACAAGAATTTTGAAATGAGGACGATATAGAACAGGAGCCAGTGGAGAGATTTAAGGATGGGAGTGATGTGGGTTCTCCTGTTTGTGCGGGTCAGGAGCCTGGCAGCAGAGTTCTGGACAAACTGTAGACGGGCCAGCTCCTTCTTGTTTAAGCATGTAAACAGGCTGTTGCAGTAGTCTAAGCGAGAAGACACAAAGGCATGAATGATCATCTCAAGCTCATTTATGGACACCATAGATCTGAGTTTGGAGATGTTGCGGAGTTGAAAGAAACAGTTCTTCACTAGGTGTTTGGAGTAGAATTCTAAAGACATGTCCTGGTCAAAGATGACACCCAGATTCCTCAGTTTTGTCTTTACCGAGGAACTCAGGTCTCCAAGGTGATGTTTGATCCCTGGGATTGCACTGTCCGGGGCAATGATGAGGGTCTCAGTTTTGCTGGAGTTCAGCTGGAGGCTGTTCTCATTTAGCCACTGCTTCAGCTCTGACAAGCAGATGATTAAGGAACTCAGTTTGTGGGGCTCAGAGGAGTTAAAGGAGCAGTACATCTGAATGTCATCCGCGAATAGATGATAGGAGACATCACTGTACTGTCGGATAATGTGGCCAAGTGGGAGGACATAGAGTAAGAATAGGACTGGTCCCAGGACAGAGCCTTGGGGCACACCACACAGTAGATCCGCTGAGTCAGATTGGAAGTGGTTTATTGACACAGTGAAGCTTCTGCCGGTCAGGTAAGAGGAGAACCAGTCTAGCACAGGACCTGACATCCCTACCAGGTCCCTCAGTCTCTTAATCATTATGGTATGGTCCACTGTGTCAGAGGCCGAGGACAGATCTAGCAGGACCAAGACCGTGGATTTCCCAGTCGGCCTCCATCAGGATGTCACTAGACACTTTTAATAGTGCGGTTTGTGTTGAGTGGCGTTGTCTAAACCCAGACTGAAAAGTGTCATAGATCTGGTGTGTCTCCAGAAAAGCTGTCAGTTGTTTAGACACTGCCTTCTCAAGGATTTTGGCCAATAGGGGGAGCTTTGAAATGGGCCTGGAGCTTTTGAGTTCTGTGGGGTCCAAGTTGGTTTTCTGTAGTTTAGGTTCTATGATGGCCTGTTTGAAGGAGCTGGGAAACAAACCAGTTGAGAGCGACAGGTTAAAAAACTTTGTGACCCATGGTCCAATAGTGTCAAAGACACCGACAAGGAGCTTATGGGGGAGGATTTTTTCGCTCTAGCAGTTTTATCTGTTGGCACCATACTGTCATATCAGTCCCCGGACTTTTACTTGTTTTGTCTGTCTTGTGTGTCACTTCCTGTTTTATTTTGTTAAGTTTCCCTCATGTGTCATGTCTGGTGTTTTTACTTCCCTTCCCTGATTGTGTCCACCTGCTCTGATTACCTGACTCCTCCCTGATTGTCTCCACCTGTGTCCAATTGTCTTCCCGCCCTCTTGTGTATTTAAACCCTGTGTTTTCCCCTGTTTGTTGCCAGTTCGTTTTCCTCCTTTTGGTGTGTTAACTTACCAGCGTTTTTGGATCCTGCCTGTTTGCCTGTCTGTTGTGACCCGTTTTGCCCTTCGACCACCGCCTCTGCCTGTTCCTCGTCTGCCTGCTCGTCTGTCTTCGACCTGGTTTGTCCATCACACCTGAGTATTCGCCTGACCTCTGTCTGTTCATCCGCCTCGGTGCCTTATCCTGGTTTCGACCCCTGCCTGGACTATCGGTACGTGAGCCTGCCTATCCCCATGTACGTTTGCCTGTCTGATTGTCTGCCTGTGTATGACCTGGTCTGTCCCCTGACTCTTCTGTGTTTCTTCCTAGTCGGGTTCCCCTCGTGTGCTCCCGACCTGGGCTGTGAAGTGGTTCACTTGGAATCAGAAGCCAAGACGATTCCCCAACACAGTCCCACTGAAGAAATATCCATTACTTTCCTGTGTGAACTATTAACTCTGACTGTATTCAATAAATCCCCTTTAATCGTATATCTGTCTGAGGGTCTTGCATCTGGGTCCAGTTCTCGTACCATCAGTCCTAACACATACGACACTTTTTGCTCCGTCACTTGTGTTCACTTGTGGTTTCCAGTCGTCTTCTGGTCCCCACTCTACCTGGAAACATGGAGACTAAAGTTGGGAGAAAGCAGCAGAGTCCTGTCTGGGATTTATTTGACTACGACGACAGAGAAGAAGAGAAAAGAGACGACTAAACTAAAACTAAGCATTTAGAAAATAATGAAAACTAATAAAAACTATCAAACCTGTTCTAAAAACGAATTAAAACAAATGAAATTAGAGAAAAAAAGTTAAAACTAAACTATAATGAAAAATCCAAAACTATTAGAACCAGTGAGTGAGTGTTCGTGTGTGTGTGTGTGTGTGTGTGTCTGTGTGAATGAGTGTGTGTGTGTGTCTGTGTGAATGAGTGTGTGTGTGTGTGTGTGTGTGTGTGTGTTTGAATGAGGTTGCTGCTGCCATCAGCCTACTGGTGCTGACACAGTAAACTGATCCCAGGCTTCTGAGAGGGGAAATGTCTCTCCACGCGCGCACACACACACACACACACACACGTATACAGAGGCGTCCACACACACTCCAGAGGGAGAAGAGAGCACCAGAGGAGCGGCACTCACACGGAGATTGAGTTACAGCTGAATTAGATCTGAGCTGTGGGAACCAGCACCTTCCCTTAGACACACACACAAACACACACACACACACACACGCACACAGACAAACACACACACACACACACACGCACACAGACAAACACACACACACACACACACGCACACAGACAAACACACACACACACGCACACAGACAAACACAAACACACACACACACACACACATACAGAAACCCACGTGTTCTCACTTCTTGACACCATAGATGTATCAGGACACACGCTGAGATGATCCGGTGCACATTCTCACACACATCCACGTTCTGTCACACAAGCACTGACAGATGATTGTAAACAAACACACGGTCCTGAACAGATGCAGGCAGCACACCTTCTACAACACACACATGCACAATACATACACACACACACACACACACCGATGGAAAGACATTCACAAAGGGTTAAATAAAGCAGGCATGAACGTGACATGAAGGTGTAACAGCAGTGTTCTACTGTGAAAGATTTAGGGAGATTTGGGAGTAAAAGTGTGATTTTGTAATATTATTGTAATCTATTGTAAAATTATTTGATGTTACCTTTTAATTGGTTCATTGTAGAGAATGACAAAGAGACTCACTGGGTTTTCATTATGTTAGAATGAGTCCTTTATATCTACGTAAGGAGCAGGTCGTCGATAGGGCTGGGTTATCTGACCAAAAGTTTGATGATTTTATGATCATCTTTTGAGGCTGAATCCTGACCCACCATCTGAATCACAATTTCCTCACCTCAAATGACTTATCTGTGAGTTACAACAAAACTTTGTATCTATTTTTCTTTGGTTTCTGGAGGTTTAGTCTTTGTGTAATGCAGTGTTTTTCAACCTTGGGGTCAGGACCCCAGATGGGGTCGCCTGAAATTTCTAGTAATTGATTAAAATAAAAATAAAAATTTACTAATAAAAAATATATGGTGAGTTGAGAGAGACAATCACAAAACATAAAAGACAAACTGTGGTTGTGAAACTGCAGCACTGTGGTTCTGTTTCTGTGTCTAATGTTCACTGTGGTCAGTTTCAGATGCTGCAGCTCTTTCATAATTCATAGTTTCAGTTCTTGTTTGTTCAGTATTAATTGTCCTCCTTGTAAATCACAGCTGGACTGACTGGACAGATCCTGACCAAGGAAAATCAAACTCTCCCTTTGTGCAGAAATCTACACCTGGATTTACTGCCTCTGTCCACAATAATATACATTATATAAACTAAATGTCCTCTGAAATTAATGTTTATTTGCAACAAAGTATAGCAAACTATTACAGGATCAAAAACAAATTAATTTTAACAAAAAAGTGTCTCTGTTTTGAATGTTTGGGGTCTCCAGAAATTTGTGATGTTAAAATGAGGTCACGAGTCGTAAAAGGTTGGAAAGCAAAGGTGTAGTGGCTTTAAGTTGTTTATCTGACTAGAAACTCTAGTTTGTTTTTTTGTTTTTTTGTTTTTTCAGATTTTTAAAATACTGACAATATGCAAATGAAGTAAACACAAGTCCATATTTTCCTGTCACTGCAGCTGCAGTATTTTCATTAAGTACTAAGTAGTAGTTTTGTACACAGCATATTCTGGTCTTTGGAATAAACTCCATGGGAGTAAAAATCAACTCAATTTAAGTGTACATGTGAGACCATGGAATACACTCTAGAGCAGGGTTAAAGTAACTCTTTTCAGAGAGTTGATCTTTTAACTATTTTCAAGAGTTAAAATGTAACTCTTCTGGGAGTTACAAAAACTATTCTCACATAGAATAAAACACAACTCTTGCCTGGAATTCATTTTATGTGAACTCTGGCACTGAGTTAACATGTTAACTAAGGGGAGTTAATATTCAACACTTAATGGAGTTAATATTGCGATTTAATTTTTTTGGAGGGGTGAAAATGATTGCAAAAACAAAAAACACCATCTAATGATTAGTTGTTTTTTTTGTTTTATTTTGTTTTTTTTTTTTAAGTGTGCTCAAACACATGCTATGTAGATGCTTATAAAGTGCTCTTGCATGAAGTGCTTTCTTTCAACAATATAAACAGCCCAGGAGACAATCCATGAATTTATTTGAGGTGCCTGAACAAAAGTAATGCAAAGGAAACAGCTCAGCATTGTTGCTGTTTTAGTTACTGTCACGACTGAGGGAAAGACTGACCTCATACGCACGGTGCTGAAGGAGAACATGGGTTTACTGACATAAAACAATACAGGAGAAGGAGACCAAATCTGGGTCTGAAAACATCAGAGTCCACGGGAGGACAGGATCAGGAAGGTGAGAGTCCGGGTTATGGCTCTGAAGTAAAATGGGATGAGCGTCTGTGGAGGTCTGAAGCACAGCAGAGGAGGTGCTTCTATGGGCTCCTCATGCAGATCTGCTCCAGAGGAGGTGCTTCTATGGGCTCCTCATGCAGATCTGCTCCAGAGGAGGTGCTTCTATGGGCTCCTCATGCAGATCTGCTCCAGAGGAGGTGCTTCTATGGGCTCCTCATGCAGATCTGCTCCAGAGGAGGTGCTTCTATAGGCTGCTCATGCAGATCTGCTGCAGGTGAAGTTGATAATGAGTCTGAGGGAGGGCTCTGCGGCAGCGCAGGAGTGCACCATGACATGTACTATTTGTTCAATAGCTTTGCTCTCAACTCTTGTATGAACTGAGCTGACAGAACAGTTCGTTCCAGTCTAATAAACAGCCTTGTTTCAGAGGTAAAATAGTACTTATACGACGCCTCATATGACGTCCATGAGCACACTGGTCTGCTCTGTTGCTCTGTCCACAAGTCAACACCCATTCTGGTGTTCAGTCATGCTCCTCAACACCTGGCAAATGTACCCCGAAAAATGACACCATCAAAGACACAAGCTGGAGTTAAACTTACAGAAGGAACTCCAGAAATGGAACTCTTTCACTGTTTTACCTAATTCCAGATTATTTTACTCCGCAAATTTGCTGTGCAATGAATCAATAACATTTTCCTTTTTCTGTGTAAATCATCACAGTTCAGAAGTTGGATCCACAGCTGACTATCTTCTGGTAATTGTTTGTCATTATATCTCCGGCTACAGCAAAAACCACACTTTACACAAACGATGCATGTTACCATGAACTAAAACCAAACACTTAGGTGCAGACAGACAGTAAAAGTATGACTGTAAATGGACTGAAATGAACTCACTAGTCTGGCAACATGTGCTACAGACATTAATACTACAAACCCTTCTATAGTGACTGCCCCAAGCATTTAGTGTGCAGCACATCCATACAAAACAACGACAAATAAACACACTAGGGCATGAGTTTGTTTACATGTCTACTCCATTTGTTGGTGCACAAATATGCAAGTGCTTTATTATAAAAAAATACATGAAATCCATTGAACAATAGTGACAATGAAACTGATAGTGTTTAGCATGTGTTGTAATTTCTTCCCTTTGACCCTTTCTGTTCTAATACTGACGCCTGCTGTTTACTCAAGGATTATGTAACAGAATACAAACTTGACTTCCACACCAACACCTAGGCTCATTTTGTACTGATGCATTTTACTGATGCCCTCTGAAAAGTAGGTCACAATCTTATCCCTCCTTCATGTGCTATGGGAATTATGATAAATACTAGTTATGAACTCGAAAATTGCACATGAACGCCTCCTCATGTTGTATTTTCAACTGGAGAACTGGGAAAAAATTTTGATCCACGAGCGGCCGAGATGAAAATAACCTTTGAACTTTTCAACACGGCTGAGAGCAAGGGATTAGTCATGAATAATAAACAATGATTTTATTAACATCCTGCTCCTGATTTTGCACATTTATAGTGTACACAGTTTGAAATAAATTTCTGTAGCAGATGAATTAACCCGTCCAAAAGTGTTTTACCCAAGTAGCAGGTCACCATAATTGTGTGTCAGCCATTTTTCATTTCACTACAACAACAAAAGCACTTGAACACAATGCAAAGATCATTTCAAATTCACGAGTGGAAAGGATTATCTTCCTGATAGCATGTGAAGGCAGCATATGATCATGTTCTTGCAGTCCACCACGTTGCACTACCAACTTTCTACAGTAGCTCACATGCTCCTCCTCTTTATGGTGGGTGATGTCCAGGATAAAGTTTTAGTACCATCATTTATGTTGGAATCAGAACGTAAATTAGAATTAATATCCCCTTGATTTAAAAAGCAGTGAATGGACCAAACAAACAGTGATACTAACCATTTCACATGTGCAGATTTGTGTCAAAAGTTCTACGGAAATGTGTTGAACACTGATATAATGTGTTCCTGTGTGCTTTTACAGATTGCTGTGGAAAAAAACATTCAGCGTTCTGCAGATTTACACAAGCAGAAATTGACATTTGATCAATGAAATCCTTTTAAATCTAGACATTATTAGTTGCTGTATTCCAAAACTCTTACAGCAGTGCATTCCAGAGTCAAGCATCACATCCCAGTGTATGACACTGGGATGTGATGCAGCAGCACAAAGACAATCTCACTCTGATGAGCAGTTTAAACAACTCTCAGTTTAAGGCAGTGAACACAAGATGGAGGGAAGTTTAAGAGAACAGTCGACATTTGGCACAAACACAGATTGGCACAATGTGTTCAAGTGAATGTGAGTGTGTGACCGTATATGTGCCGGTCATGTTGGACTTGACTTGGAGATGGTGGCCCTAAATAAAGCAAGGCTGAAAAGAAAAGGGACAGAAGAGAGGCCACCGCACCACAAGCCCGTAAACTCTCCACATCTTAACTGGCCTTTGGTTTTCACATGGTAATGCCTTCCCTTGTGTGTGTGTTGTGTTTATGTGTGTGAGCCCTGCCAGGTTCACACAGCAAAGGCCGCCAGTTCAGCCATGTGTGTGTCCTCCTGCCATGAACACACACACACACAATACATCAATACCATGCACACACTTAACTGCCCAAAGCTTCATTGTGCGAGCCGCCGGAAGGAGCTATCCCACCTCCACCCCCACAAACACACACAGGTTTTATTTCTTCAGTGTTTCCCATCATCACAGTCTGCTGATCCACTCCTTCATGAAGTGCTCTGAAATCGGAGTGACTCTGTTCTCTCTAAGACATGCCTTTTCTTCCTTTTACAGTGGTTCAGAGAGAAGAGAATAAAGGTCTGACTAGATGTTCCCTCCACCAGGAGGTACTGTGATTACTTTACTTTGTGTGTTTGTGTTTGTTTGTTTGTTTGTTTGTTTGTTTGTTTGTTTGTTTGTTTGTTTGTAACTTTAGTGTAAAACTCTTCCACCCATCTTTCCCAAATCTTCCCCACAGATAGGCCTAGGCCCTGGGACCAACCCATTCCATTTTGGTTCCAGTAGGACAAAGTTCAAGGTCACAGCAAGGTCACAACATCTACAATTCTCCTATCTGTCATCATTGAACAATTTTCCAAAATTCATTTAAAAAAAATTCAAGACGACTTCAATTAGCCTCCCATTTGATCCACCTGCAGCTTAGAACAATCTCTTGTATCTGGAACTAAATTGTCCACATCCACTGTGGAATGTGGACTCTGTGGACATTTACATTTAACACTGAAAATCCCATTTACCACACATTTAAAATTAGAACTCAACAAATATTGATTAGAATTTAATCTAATTGGACAGACACATGACTGGTACAAAGCTTCAACTTTTTCTGCTGTATGGAACAACCTGGAAACTGTTGAATTTAAACAGAAATAGTGGCTCCACATGTGCACACTGTTCGGGGGGCTTGGCGGAGGTTTGCGTTCTCTGAACACTTGTTAGTTTTTGGGTTTTTTTGTTTGTTTGTTTTTTTTAAACTTGAACTGCTCATATGTTCATGTGTAAATAAATGTAAATATGTAAAAAGGTCTTCTTCAGACTTCTAAAGAAAAAAATACAGAGAAGCCATCTTATATACCCAAAAAGTATACATGACGTATAAAAGAAATTGTGGAAAAAGACATGGATATGTAAATAATGTTGAATAGACATGTATTTGCAAAAAAAAAAAAAAAAAGAGAGAGAGAGAGAGAGAGAGAGAGAGGCAAGTTGTGTGTTCAGACAATCCAAGATCTTCTCTGCATTCACCAAATGGTGTAGTGAAATTTGACCTGGCAGCACAGTGGCCTAGTTTTGATTTCTGCTTTGAGTTTCAGTAACTGTACTAGAAGTCCTTTGGTTCCAGTTAGGCTGTTTTCAATGCCACATGTCAAACTTGACTTAATTTTTGACAGCTTTTGAACCACAGACCTCTTTAGAATGAACAAATATACTACCTGATGGTAATGAATGTGTGATTAGTCCTTAATTTATGTTTTAGAGAGGGGGGGGAGTATAACTATTTAGGTTTTACTCCGGCCATTTATGGATAGAAAACATTCACTCACACAGTATCCTGTCCTGCTGAGCCCAGGACAATGTAACAGCCAGGATGAGTTATATTCAAACTGAAAACAGTAAGAACATTATCTATCTGGAGGATTTCATTCATAATATTTAAAACCAAAATTTCAACACCCTCTCAAAGTAAAACACATTTTAGCACCTTTACAAACACTCCATGGTGTTTTTAATTGCCGTTTCATTTTTGATTTTAAGAATAGTCATAAAATGTCATTTATGATGTGTTGATTATAGCTAGTGTCAAAGCTGCAGTGCTTGATAATTTCTTGGAGTTAATGGTCAAAGATTGGAAGAGAATTCCATCCTTTGGAGTTTTTTGAAGTTCAGTTGGATTGGTTTTATCATTGAAAACCTTTCATCTCTCATCCAAGAGACTTCATCAGCTCTATTTGTTCATGGGGTGAAGTAGACTTATAAACCTGTAGGGCAGTGTTTTTCAGCCTTGGGGTCAGGACCCCACATGGGGTCGCCTGAAATTTCTAGTACTTGATAAAAATACAACAAAACCCCCTTACTAATAAAATATATGTTGAGTTGACAGAGACAATCCCAATAGATAAAAGACATGAGAAACTCTGAAGCTGAAACTGAAGCACTGCGGTTCTGTTTATCTGTCAAATGTTCATTGTGGCCAGTTTGTATTTATTGATTCAAAATTCCTTAATTGTTTGATAATTCATTGCACCCTTGTAAATCACAGCTGGACTGACTGTACAGATCCTGACCAAGGAAAATCCAGTTCTCCCTTTGTGCAGTAATCTACACCTGGATTTACTGCCTCTGTCCACAGTAATAGACATTATATAGACTAAATGTCCTCTACTATAGACAATTATTTGCAACATAGTATAGCAAACTATTACAGGATCAAAAACAAATTCATTTTAGCCAAAGAAAAATGTCTCTGTTTTGAATGTGTTAAAACTGATTTTAATAGTGACCAGAGGTCTTCTATTAGTTTATCAGACACCTATGATAGCGCTTCAGTTTTCATTCTCTTTCTGACCACAGGCCTAGATAGGAATGTTTACTCTCAGTCAGTTTCTCACTTCTGCATGTTTTCTAAGCTACTTTGTCTTTAACAATACCACAAGATACAGCACAACCCAACTCCCTAAAACTTCCCTGGACAACTCCAAGGTCTTACATTCTTTCTGTTTGTATCTTATTTTCTTTCTTCTGCTTAGCGGCAGCGTCATACATCATATTAACCAATCACATTTAAGCTTAGCGCAGGCTACTATGCATTAGACTGACTTCCTGGACAGGTCAGAACTGACTTCTGACAGAGGGCGAAGCTTCGTTCGTCAGTTTCTCACTTGTGCACAATAAAGGAAGGCCTGACTGACAACCAATCAATTCTCCATGAATTTCTTTGTTGTTTATGCCTTCAAGACAAATGTCTGGGGTTGCCAGAAATTTGCGATGTTAAAATGGGGTCATGAGCCAAAAAAAGGTTGGGAACGACTGCTGTAGGGGAAGTGGTGTGTAGTTTTTTAAGTCATATTTTTGGCCAAATTGTGATAATTGTGTAATTTTACTGTTTTAACACTGCTGCTTCATTGTGCATCACTGAAAACAGTACGACCGAGGCAGTTCTGCTACGAGGCTAATGATATGTTAATGACCCCAAGTGTCAGGGTCATAGAGGAGTGATCCTGAGTTTCAGGCTTGTTAGTGGCTGTTGTGTCTGAGGCTACATTTACACCTAACCCGGTATTTGGCAAAACAGAGAGTTTTCTCTGCACCTATTGTTTAGATAACAATGATGGGCACATGCACTGAAAACAATGGTTTCTAAGTACTCTGGGCCAAAGTGGAGATTTTGGCAAATCTCCGTTTTGGCGTTTGCTTGTAAACAGAAGGAAACTGAGATGTTGTACAGATGTCACAGTTTTCTAAGGAAATAGTCTACCACTTCACATGTGATAATACAGTATAGAGAAAGAGAATGGAGCTGATAAGTGAAGTTACAAGTATTAAATAAGAAAATAAGGATGTTTGGCGCTAGCGAATGTTAGCATCTTAGCTAATAGCTAATTAGTGCCCACTGCATCTGTTTAACAGGATTTTCATGTATTTACTTGAGATACAATAAGGCTTTTATGAGGTGTTTCCACATCTTCATACTTCAAATTTAGTTTACCAGTCCATTATGTGTTCTGTCCAGTTCAGTGGAAGGTAAATGAAGTTCTACTTTACATCCATGCACAGCGGTCTACATGGACTAAAGACAAAATATGACTGAAGAACAGACCGCAGCTGTTGACGACTACAGAGCTGACACCATTCAAAATGGGGCAGAGCTGTTGTGTTTGATTGTATTTTCAGGTTCTTAAAGCAGTGGGAGCTATCGTTTTACAGACACCCAAAGACAAAGAAAAGAGAAGGAGATGGATCCACAAATCCAGGAAACCAAACCTAGATCTGTGGATCCTGTTTGGTGTCAGCTAACATTCATTTCTGCTGTATTTTTGGGTCCAATTAGACCTGAAATGACCTGTTGTTTTGGCTAACGGTCCTTCTTAGTGCAGCTCTTGGTTTCATGATCAGATCTTTCCTGGTTTTTGTCTCATTTTGTGATTGTGAACCTTGTGCTCCTACATGATTAGGAAACGAACTGAAACTGAGGCCAACCTAGTTTTACAAATACGGAGGAACTGGAGAATAAAGCTACGACGGAGTATTAGGACCACGGAAGAAAAGAAAAACACTGGGCACTACCAGAAGAAAGTCAGAAAATATGGAGATAAAACCTGGAATTTTATGAGAATAAAGTCGAATACAAAAAGAATCATAATGTTATGAGAATAAAGTCGTAGTTATAAAAAAAACCTCATAATTTAACAAAAATGTCATTTGTTTATGAGATTAAAGTCGTCATATTCTGACACTAAAGCCATAATATTATCAGAATAATGTGTTAATCTAAACCAGGTGGTGTAAATCTGCTAATTTCCCAGAATGCAGTGGTGCCCTGCTGGTCCACAGCAGTAGTATCTGTGTTGGATAAAGGACTGGATCTGAACTAGACTCAGTAAATCTGCTCAGTCCCAGTAGATCATGCATAGATTCACTGGGGTCAGTCCACGGTCTACTGGAAATGACCTTTGGATCAGCTGGTTCTGGTCCTAGTTTTGGAGCCTTTGGATCAGCTGGTTCTGGACCCTAGTTTTAGACCCTTTGGATCAGCTGGTTCTGGTCCTAGTTTTAGACCCTTTGGATCAGCTGGTTCTGGTCCTAGTTTTGGAGCCTTTGGATCAGCTGGTTCTGGGCCCTAGTTTTGGAGCCTTTGGATCAGCTGGTTCTGGGCCCTAGTTTTAGACCCTTTGGATCAGCTGGTTCTGGGCCCTAGTTTTGGAGCCTTTGGATCAGCTGGTTCTGGGTCCTAGTTTTGGAGCCTTTGGATCAGCTGGTTCTGGGCCCTAGTTTTGGAGCCTTTGGATCAGCTGGTTCTGGGCCCTAGTTTTAGACCCTTTGGATCAGCTGGTTCTGGGCCCTAGTTTTGGAGCCTTTGGATCAGCTGGTTCTGGTCCTAGTTTTGGAGCCTTTGGATCAGCTGGTTCTGGTCCTAGTTTTAGACCCTTTGGATCAGCTGGTTCTGGGCCCTAGTTTTGGAGCCTTTGGATCAGCTGGTTCTGGTCCTAGTTTTAGACCCTTTGGATCAGCTGGTTCTGGGCCCTAGTTTTGGAGCCTTTGGATCAGCTGGTTCTGGATCCTAGTTTTGGAGCCTTTGGATCAGCTGGTTCTGGGCCCTAGTTTTGGAGCCTTTGGATCAGCTGGTTCTGGGCCTAGTTTTGGACCCTGGTTGTCAGTCCTGATGAAACCATGTATATTAGTTTCAGGTCCAAATAGCGCTGACCCCCTCCCCCCTGGATCAGGTCTGGATCCTCCATTTGTGTCTGTAGGTGGTGTAAATCTGCTAATTTCCCAGAATGCAGTGGTGCCCTGCTGGTCCACAGCAGTAGTATCTGTGTTGGATAAAGGACTGGATCTGAACTAGACTCAGTAAATCTGCTCAGTCCCAGTAGATCATGCATAGATTCACTGGGGTCAGTCCACGCTGGACTGGAAATGACCTTTGGATCAGCTGGTTCTGGTCCTAGTTTTGGAGCCTTTGGATCAGCTGGTTCTGGTCCTAGTTTTGGAGCCTTTGGATCAGCTGGTTCTGGTCCTAGTTTTGGAGCCTTTGGATCAGCTGGTTCTGGGTCCTAGTTTTGGAGCCTTTGGATCAGCTTGTTCTGGGCCCTAGTTTTGGAGCCTTTGGATCAGCTGGTTCTGGGCCCTAGTTTTAGACCCTTTGGATCAGCTGGTTCTGGGCCCTAGTTTTGGAGCCTTTGGATCAGCTGGTTCTGGTCCTAGGTTTGGAGCCTTTGGATCAGCTGGTTCTGGGCCCTAGTTTTGGAGCCTTTGGACCAGCTGGTTCTGGGCCCTAGTTTTAGACCCTTTGGATCAGCTGGTTCTGGTCCTAGTTTTAGACTCTTTGGATCAGCTGGTTCTGGGCCCTAGTTTTAGACCCTTTGGATCAGCTGGTTCTGGGCCCTAGTTTTGGAGCCTTTGGATCAGCTGGTTCTGGGTCCTAGTTTTGGAGCCTTTGGATCAGCTGGTTCTGGACCCTAGTTTTGGAGCCTTTGGATCAGCTGGTTCTGGTCCTAGTTTTGGAGCCTTTGGATCAGCTGGTTCTGGTCCTAGTTTTAGACCCTTTGGATCAGCTGGTTCTGGTCCTAGTTTTGGACCCTTTGGATCAGCTGGTTCTGGATCCTAGTTTTGGAGCCTTTGGATCAGCTGGTTCTGGGCCTAGTTTTGGACCCTGGTTGTCAGTCCTGATGAAACCATGTATATTAGTTTCAGGTCCAAATAGCGCTGACCCCCTCCCCCCTGGATCAGGTCTGGATCCTCCATTTGTGTCTGTAGGTGGTGTAAATCTGCTAATTTCCCAGAATGCAGTGGTGCCCTGCTGGTCCACAGCAGTAGTATCTGTGTTGGATAAAGGACTGGATCTGAACTAGACTCAGTAAATCTGCTCAGTCCCAGTAGATCATGCATAGATTCACTGGGGTCAGTCCACGCTGGACTGGAAATGACCTTTGGATCAGCTGGTTCTGGGCCCTAGTTTTGGAGCCTTTGGATCAGCTGGTTCTGGTCCTAGTTTTGGAGCCTTTGGATCAGCTGGTTCTGGGCCCTAGTTTTGGAGCCTTTGGATCAGCTGGTTCTGGGCCCTAGTTTTAGACCCTTTGGATCAGCTGGTTCTGGTCCTAGTTTTGGAGCCTTTGGATCAGCTGGTTCTGGGTCCTAGTTTTGGAGCCTTTGGATCAGCTTGTTCTGGGCCCTAGTTTTGGAGCCTTTGGATCAGCTGGTTCTGGGCCCTAGTTTTAGACCCTTTGGATCAGCTGGTTCTGGGCCCTAGTTTTGGAGCCTTTGGATCAGCTGGTTCTGGGCCCTAGTTTTGGAGCCTTTGGATCAGCTGGTTCTGGTCCTAGTTTTGGACCCTGGTTGTCAGTCCTGATGAAACCATGTATATTAGTTTCAGGTCCAAATAGCGCTGACCCCCTCCCCCCTGGATCAGGTCTGGATCCTCCATGTGGGTCCACATGTCAGTGTTCATGGACCACTTGTTCTTTGGTAGCTCGTTCAGATCCATGTCCAGTCCAACTGTCCTTCATTTCATTTCAGATTTCCCATGGTCCTTTGCTCTGGCTGTGTTTACTGCTATACTCCGTCATGTTGAGCAGGTTGGTTTAAGACACTCAGTCTGACTGAGAGGGGCGTGGCCTCGGGGGGGGTGCATATGTGCATAACCTCCATACAGAGCCAGGACTACACAGACTAGAAAAGATGCTTCTTGTTTGATTCATCTGCACAAACTGTTGCACATTGTCCGTTGTAAATGTGCAGTCAGTGCAGTGTTCAGTCATCCTGCAGAGGATGCTTTGTGCATGAGAACAAGATTTGACTCAACAGCAGCTGAGGGTTCACTGCAGGTCAGGAAGGAGATAAGAACCATCAGAGAAGGATCTTCTCCACTAATGTTTGGTTCTCTCTTTGACCTTTGACTGTCTAACTGTGAAGTATCAAGCCGAGACAGAGAGGACGACGAAGGAGGGAAAATACACACACACACACACACACACACACACACACACACATACTGGTATTTGACTCCCACCAGTTGCAGCTGTGACCACATGATTACCTGTCTGTCCACCTAATACAAAGCCTTTTTTTTGGACCTACTATTCAAACACACATGCATACAGCCTCATCACCTTCCAAACTTCCCTTCACTACAACTAACACACACTTGCACAATGCAGCCATCAGTTCAGCCCATCCCAGTGGACAAGAGCTCCAGGAGCACCAGGGGAGAGAAAGGGGAGTGTAAACAAACTCTCCCCAGGTCTGGGGCTCCGGTTTCAGCCTTCCGTCCGCCACGGCTGGGGGGCCATGGGAACACCAAGAGCCGGGGGCCCTGTGTCAATAAGGAGCAGCGGTTGGACACAATGGGGGCCTGCCAGCAGACAACACTGCTGACAGACACCCACACAAAAGCTCCTGTGAATGGGAAGGAGGCTCACGCACCAACACACACATGCACAAACTGGGAGAAGAATAGGTCAGTGTGTGGGTGCCCACAGGCTGATGTTTGATGACTACTTCTGTGCATACATGTGTACACAAACACACCGGAGCACTGGTACCCCTGGAGGAAACAAACAGACTGGAATAAGGCCCAGACACTGCTGAGGGTTCCAGTTCCAGTCCAGTGCATTCCAGCAGAGCATCAGTGTGACAAAGACAGGAGTCAACTGGACTGTTAATGCATTCTTTGCAGTTGCTTCACTCTGTTTTCAGCCTGAAACAAATTGGTGGAATTTTTCATTTTTTTATTTTCATTTTTTGCAGTGTTCAGCCTTTTAGATACTGAGATTAACCACAGCAGAGAAGTGGACCAAACGGACCATCGGACACTATGGCAGTGGTTCCAACCTTTTTTGGCTTATTATTGGTTTAGTGACACAATTACAACTTTGTGAATAAACCCTTCATTTTTTCTCTTTCTTTTGGCTAATATGCTGTTCTTTCTCAGTAAAGTCAGAACCTGTGTAAAGACACTTGGGGCGTTTTCACATTGCTTACCCGAGTCTGTATCCGAGTACGTTGGACCCCAAAGTCTGCTTATTTTCAGTGTGAATGCAAATGGTCTGTGTGCGAGTACTGTACCCGAGTCCAGCTGAGAAGGTGGTCCTGGGTCTGGACTGAGTGGACTCCAGTACGGTGCAGTGTGAAAGCGATCCATGCCCGAGAACGGACATGACCTAAGCACCACCGGACCATAGACGGCACTCCTGTTGTCTCCTGAAAAAGCCTCGGATCTGTGCGGCACAGGCTCGCCTTACCGAACAAACCACTCTGGGATGTGTGAGGGACAACGGAGGTCGCTGTTCTTCACTTTGCCTCGAACAGGCTAACAGATAGAAAAGTATTGCATGTCTAGACAAGTGTTCAGAGAACGCAAATGTCCACCAAGCACCTTGAACAGTGTGCATGTGTGGATCCACTATTTCTGTTTAAATTCAACAGTTTCCAGGTTGTTCCATTCAGCAGAAAAAGTTGAAGCTTGGTCCCAGTCATGTGTCTGTCCAATTAGATTCAATTCACATCAATATTAGTTGAGTTCTAATTTTAAATGTGTGGGAAATGGGATTTTCAGTGTTAAATGTAAATGTCCACAGAGTCCACATTCCACAGTGGATGTGGACAATTTTGTGCCAGATACAAGATGTTGTTCTAAGCTACAGGTGGATCCAATTGGAGGCTAATCAGAGTCATGTGGAATTTTTGATGAATTTTGGAAAATGTCTCATTGATGACAGATGGAAAACTGTAGATGTT
Source organism: Sphaeramia orbicularis (assembly GCF_902148855.1). NCBI lineage: Eukaryota > Metazoa > Chordata > Actinopteri > Kurtiformes > Apogonidae > Sphaeramia > Sphaeramia orbicularis. The sequence continues at coordinate 783,139 of NC_043967.1, forward strand.
GTGACCTTGCTGTGACCTTGAACTTTGGCCTACTGGGACCAAAATGGAATGGGTTGGTCCCAGGGCCTAGGCCTATCTGTGGGGAAGATCTGGGAAAGATGGGTGAAGAGTTTTACACTAAAGTTGCTAACAAACAAACAAACAAACACACAAAGCAAAGTGATCACGATACCTTCTGGCAGAGGTAATAAATGAACAGAACAGTCGCTTGGTTGATGATGTAAGGGTTTGTCTTCTTCTGACTTCTGCATTTGTTGGATAGCGACAGAATTCCTTCCACAGTGCCACCTACTGTTTCAGCGCTGTAACACCCAAACATACTCGGGCACGGGCTGCGGTATGTGATTGTGAACACAACATCTGCAGGAAAGGTGTGAGCGTATCCAGGTACAACACGGATCCAGATTCCCAGTGTGAAAACACCCTTAGCTACTGCATTTAAAAATGTTTTCACACTGGGTATCCTGATCAAGGTTATTATCGTTAACGAAAACTAACAAAATGACAAAAACTAGAATTTTAAAAACATTTTCGTTAACTGAAATAAATAAAAACTACAATTAAAAGAGAAAAAAAAACAATAACTAACTGAAACTGTATTGTGTGCTTACAAAACTAACTAAAACGGATAAAAATCGTGGGTAAATTTCCCTTCGTTTTCGTCTTTGTCAATGTCGGATTGATATGAAAGCGATTTATTTCACTCAAGCAATTTTCTCTGCTGTCACCATACGACACTTTTTGCTCCGTCACTTGTGTTCACTTGTGGTTTCCAGTCGTCTTCTGGTCCCCACTCTACCTGGAAACATGGAGACTAAGGGTGTATTCACACCATGAAAGTCCGATAGTTCACTTGCTTTGGTCCAGACCAAATTTTTTTTTTTTTTTTTTAATTTGGTGCGGTTCGTATTCACACTGTACATTTTTGTAAGTGGACCAAAATCTGTAAACAAAACCACGTGTGCTGAGGTGGTTCATCCATTGGACAGAAATGAGCAGTGTCCATTAAAGCGCTCAGTCCAAAGTGAAAGGACAGAATCATGGACATTTTGCTGTTTTTGTTATCGTCATAGCGGTTTTTACAGATGCAGACGTTTGCACAAGTGTTTGAGCAGCAAGAGCGTTTGATGCAACGTCAGGTTTACAGTATTGTAGAATTCATTTCTCAATGACGAAGACACAGGGCAAGACAGCTACGGAGGACAGTGCTCATGTGCACATCATGTTGTGACTGTTGGTCTGATTCCACCTGACAGAACAGGTCTGAAGTGTGAATTCTGCTGGTATATGAAAACACTGTTCTCCAAAAGCATTAGTGCTCCGTACTGCTGACCTGTGTGTATCTATCCTATATCACCTTTGAGTTTAACCAGGGACAGAATTCCTTAACGCAGGTAAAGTTTGCTGGGGCTGATGAAGTCGTTTATTATTTTTTATTTCAAGCACAACAGACAGATCTAACCGTCATCCAAATCATTCTCTCGCTGAACAAGCTGAAAACGTCGGAGTTTTTCTGTGTCCTTTCTAGCAGCTGTGTTACATGTACATCTGCCCAGATGTCCAAAAGGCAGCGTGTCCCTTCCGAGCTCCAAGTTTGACCAGGGCTCATGTTCAGCTCCGTAGTCTATCCTCACTCTGAGCGCTTCTCTGGTAAAACTCTGTTGTCCATAATGCTCGACGCACGACAGGAGCTCGTTAGGTACAAAAAACCCAGCTGTGTCGGATCGGGTCCGGTCTGCTTTCACACCTCAAACGAACCGCACCAGGGTTCGTATGGAACCGCACCGAGACCACCTCTTCAACTGGGTCTGGGTTCGCTTGTTTGGTCCGGAACAGAGTTCGGTGGTTTTTATTCACACCAGCCCAAAAGGTCCGAACCAAGGGAGCAAACGAACTCTGGTCCGTTTTAAACGGACCAAACAAGGCAGGTGTGAATACACCCTAAAGCAGCAGAGTCCTGTCTGGGATTTATTTGAATACGACGACAGAGAAGAAGAGAAAAGATATAAAAAAAACTAAAATTAAACTAAAGCTAAGCATTTAGAAAATAACAAAAACTAATAAAAAATAGCAAACCTGCTCTAAAAACTAATTAAAACTAACTGAATTAGAGAAAAAAAAAAGTCAAAACTAAATTAAACTAAACTAGAATGAAAAATCCAAAACTATTAGAACCTTGGTCCTGATCCGTGCCGTACCTGGAGGGGCAGTGTGAAAACACCAGAAGACTTAAAACGTTTAATCCTCAAAGACCTGAACAACCAAAAGCATCTACTGATCTGAAATAGTTAATAACTTCTGAATCAATTTAATCATATTAATAAATTTAAATAATTCTGGTAAAATGCAGTTTGTCAGACCTTCCCTGGCCTCAGATGTTTGGACATTCAGGGGCTCCGTACTGAACATGGAAACACGTCATGAACATCTACATGATCAGTAAATTTAATATCAGAAATGCCTGATTTTCACAGAAATAATAGTAACTCGTGATTAATCACGTGGGAAATGTGAAATGTTTCATTTATTCATTCATTCCAGTCTAAATGACTGGAAAGGAGCAGGATGAAGATCACTTCTAATCCCTGCCCCTTTCTTCAAACATCTGCTTCCATCAGCTACAACTATTACAGTAAAAAAAACAGTTTACATGACAGTCAATGAAAATAAAACAAATCCAACATCCATAAGTTAAATTATTTCATTTCATGCTTTTATAAAGCTTCTCTCTTCTTTCCTTATACAACCTCTTAAACTGATAAATATTTGTGCAGCTCTTCTCTTCCATTGCCACAGAATCCCACATCCTGACACCCACAACACAAATACACATTTACTTCACATTAGTCTGAACCCTTTACTGTTTAAAATTAAACCTCCTTCTATGTTCTTCATCCTGTGAAACTAAAACACATAATCTCTGCAAATTTGCAGCAAAAGTCTGTTTCTTGCTCTAAACACAATCAGCAATGTCCTTAATTTTTTTGTATTTGTATTTATTTATTTGGCACAATAACAACAGTGCAGGGAGGGAACGAAGCCCAAAGGGTTTGTACAGAGTTCCACTCCCATCATCTACTATAAATAAAAAATAGAATGTACAAACATAAGAAAACAATAATTAAACAACAAATAACAATATAGAAAACACTGAAAAAGTCAGGACAGGAGATGTTTTTTCAGTGAGTTTTTGAAAGATGTAAATGACAATATAGACTTTAGAGACATGTCTAGAGTGTTCCACAATTTAGGACCTCTAAATAAAATATTAAATTGATGACCAGATGTTCGACAGAAGGGTAAATGAAGATTGTCGCTGTGTCTAGTTGAGTATAAACGTAAATCGGACGAAAAACTAAAAAAATTATGAAAAGTGTCTGGAAGATCTTGCTTATTATTGATAAACTTGTGCACAAATAAACATGAGTGAAAAACACTGAGTTCATGAACGGGTAGTATTGAATATTCAGCGCACTCTTTAAACTGAAACAATCCTGATTTAATAAACAACTCATTTGTATGTTCTCTGAAACTAACATTATTCATGATTCATGACTTCTTGCTCTTTTTTGTCATAAAAACACTGGCTTTGTGTTCCTCATATATGTGTTGGCCCAAACTTCAATACAAGAACTCAAATATGGCAGAATAAGTGAACAATATAAACTTATGAGGGGAAAAACATGAGGAAGTCACCACAGAAGTAGTTTGTGGTCTGTTAGAGTTGGCTGTGGCCTTTGCATGGTCAAATGAGAAGACAGGTGCTGCCACCTGGTGTTGACTCAGTGAAAACCACACCAGTGTTAAAGTGACTGTGACCAGCAGGTGGCAGTGTTGTGGACAGTGGGTTCATGGGGTTCAGCTGCAGCACATGAGAAATAAAGCAGAGCATTTCTTGTCCTCCTGTTCTATTCCTGATGAGTTCCAGTAGATGTGATTCTATCTGACAAACCACAGATCTAACCTGAAGCTTCATGTTGTCATCTGAAGCTCTGCCGTGTGTTCACCTGTGGACGTCTTCTTCTTCTGTCCCAGTGTGTGCTGTGTGTCACCTGCTGTTATCCCTTAAGTACACACTGGACCTGGTGAGTCAGTACTGCAGTGGACAGCCTGTTGGACCTGGTACTTGTTTAGCTCCAGCAGGTTCACTGTATGTCAGGACTGTACTCCAGCATACATTTAACCCTTAAAGACTCACAACTATTTGAGTCACAGCTTCCAAACCAGTGTTCAGAGAACGCAAACCTCCACCAAACACTCCGAACACTGTGCATGTGTGGATTCACTGTTTCTGTTCAGATTCAACAGTTTCCAGGTTGTTCCATTCAGCAGAAAAAGCTGAAGCTTGGTCCCAGTCATGTGTCTGTCCAATTAGATTCAATTCCCATCAATATTAGTTGAGTTCTAATTTTAAATGTGTGGGAAATGGGATTTTCAGTGTTCAGTGTAAATGTCCACAGAGTCCACATTCCACCGTGGATGTGGACAATTTAGTTCCAGATACAAGATATTGTTCTAAGCTACAGCTAGATCCAACTGGAGGAGAATCAGAGCCATCTTGAATTTTTTATGAATTTTGGAAAATTGTTCAGTGATGACAGATGGAAAACTGTAGATGTTGTGACCTTGCTGTGACCTTGAACTTTGTCCTACTGGGACCAAAATGTCATGGGTTGGTCCCAGGGCCTAGGCCTATCTGTGGGGAAGATTTGGGAAAGATGGGGGGAAGAGTTTTACACTAAAGTTACAAACAAACAAACAAACAAACAAACAAACAAAGCAGAGTGATCACAATACCTCCTGGTGGAGGTAATGATTGTTTTGTCTTTTCCAAGTTATTTATCACCATTTATCATAATATCCTCTGCATTTTGCATTTTTCAATGTAAATCAGGTATTTTCCTTTTATTAAATTAACTGATCATGTAAATATTCATAAAATCTCAGAGTGAATTCAAAGATTATCTATCAAATCAGAAAAAACATAGGAAAAGTTACTTTTTCAAAACAATATATCATTAATTGAGCATAAAAACAAGTGTGTCCCCCCACTGTCATTCATCAAACTGGTTTTACTGGTGAATCAATGTTGTAGAAGATGATAGTGTTTCCATGTTCACTACGGAGCCTCTAAACGTCCAAATATGATCATATCTGATGACCATGGAAAGATGACAAACTGTATTTTACACCAGCTATTTGCATGTATTGATATGATTAGCGGATCAACGGATACTAAACATTTTAGATCAGTACATGTTTAGGTCATTAGTGGACGTTTGGGTCTGTAAGGGTTAAAGGTGGACCTTTGGGTCTGTAAGGGTTAAAGGTGGACGTTTGGGGCTGTAAGGGTTAAAGGTGGACGTTTGGGGCTGTAAGGGTTAAAGGTGGACGTTTGGGTCTGTAAGGGTTAAAGGTGGACGTTTGGGGCTGTAAGGGTTAAAGGTGAATGTTTGGGGCTGTAAGGGTTAAAGGTGGACCTTTGGGGCTGTAAGGGTTAAAGGTGGACCTTTGGGGCTGTAAGGGTTAAAGGTGGACCTTTGGGGCTGTAAGGGTTAAAGGTGAATGTTTGGGGCTGTAAGGGTTAAAGGTGGACGTTTGGGTCTGTAAGGGTTAAAGGTGAATGTTTGGGGCTGTAAGGGTTAAAGGTGGACGTTTGGGGCTGTAAGGGTTAAAGGTGAACGTTTGGGGCTGTAAGGGTTAAAGGTGGACGTTTGGGGCTGTAAGGGTTAAAGGTGGACGTTTGGGGCTGTAAGGGTTAAAGGTGAACGTTTGGGGCTGTAAGGGTTAAAGGTGGACGTTTGGGGCTGTAAGGGTTAAAGGTGGACGTTTGGGGCTGTAAGGGTTAAAGGTGGACATTTGGGTCTGTAAGAGTTAAAGGTGGACGTTTGGGTCTGTAAGGGTTAAAGGTGGACCTTTGGGGCTGTGAGGGTTAAAGGTGGACGTTTGGGGCTGTAAGGGTTAAAGGTGGACGTTTGGGGCTGTAAGGGTTAAAGGTGGACGTTTGGTGGTTAAAGGTGGACGTTTGGGTCTGTAAGGGTTAAAGGTGGACGTTTGGGTCTTTAAGGGTTAAAGGTGGACGTTTGGGTCTGTAAGGGTTAAAGGTGGACCTTTGGGGCTGTAAGGGTTAAAGGTGGACGTTTGGGTCTGTAAGGGTTAAAGGTGGACGTTATGGGCTGTAAGGGTTAAAGGTGGACGTTTGGGTCTGTAAGGGTTAAAGGTGGATGTTTGGGTCTGTAAGGGTTAAAGGTGGACCTTTGGGGCTGTAAGGGTTAAAGGTGGACCTTTGGGGCTGTAAGGGTTAAAGGTGGACCTTTTGGGCTGTAAGGGTTAAAGGTGGACGTTTGGGGCTGTAAGGGTTAAAGGTGGACGTTTGGGTCTGTAAGGGTTAAAGGTGGACGTTTGGGTCTATAAGGGTTAAAGGTGGACGTTTGGGGCTGTAAGGGTTAAAGGTGGACGTTTGGGGCTGTAAGGGTTAAAGGTGGACGTTTGGGGCTGTAAGGGTGAAAGGTGGACGTTTGGGGCTGTAAGGGTTAAAGGTGGACGTTTGGGTCTGTAAGGGTTAAAGGTGGACGTTTGGGGCTGTAAGGGTTAAAGGTGGACGTTTGGGTCTGTGACGTTGGCTGGCTGTTTAGCGGGTGGAGGTCCGTGAAATAAGGAAGGAGATGAGGCAGAGGCAGGAGATGGGGTGGTCCACAATTTTTTTAATGTTTTCAATATTATGTATTTCACACAAAGTGCAAGTGCTGAAAGTGCAAAGGCTAAAAAAGTGCAAATGCCAAAAAAAGTGCAAGTGCATGCGGAGGTTGGAGCAGCAGTGTCTTCTCCAGCAGTCCCCAACTGATGAAAATGGGCGCCTTTTATATTGTTCAACTTAACTGGCTAAAACCACTACCACTCCATAGGGAAGTTACAACTCAATATAAATTACTAAAACTAATCTAAAACCTCCATAACTAAAACCCACAACCATAACCTATCTAAAACCCAAGCTAAATATCTAAAACTCCAAATCTAAACACCAAAGTTAAATAAAAACCCATAAACCAATAAAATACATCTCCAGACTCCCCCACACATTTCCCTGGCTCGGTCCAGGCCGGAACCTTCTTAAGGGCTGTTGTTCACACTGGGACTCTTTTTGCTGACGGACCTGGACACAAGGACAGGGTAAGCACAAACACTAAAACACCATTCACTAAAACACTTTAAAATCCACTCACACAGACACTAAACAAACTAAACTTAAATACTGCACATTTATATTGCACTTTATCTTTGTGTCTTAATTTGTGTCTCCTTTTCTCCAGGGCCAAGCAATCATCAATCAATTAAAATAAAAGCACCACTGGATGTAAAACTGAAAAGGAAAGACAATAAAATCAATAAACTACTTTAAAAAAACCAATTGCGTGCAATTACTGTTTGTGCAAATATGTTTAAAGTGCTGTGCTGTAAACTACACGTGCAAGTTAAAGTGCTTAAGTGAACACAGGTGTCGGTATTTGGTACTTAAATGACACAGCTGTTTCTCACAGGGGCTGTAAGGGTTAAAGGTGGACGTTTGGATCTGTAAGGGTTAAAGGAGGACGTTTGGGTCTGTAAGGTTTAAAGGTGGACGTTTGGATCTGTAAGGGTTAAAGGTGGACGTTTGGGTCTGTAAGGGTTAAAGGTGGACGTTTGGGTCTGTAAGGGTTAAAGGTGGACGTTTGGGTCTGTAAGGGTTAAAGGTGGACCTTTGGGTCTGTAAGGGTTAAAGGTGGACCTTTGGGTCTGTAAGGTTTAAAGGTGGACGTTTGGATCTGTAAGGGTTAAAGGTGGACGTTTGGATCTGTAAGGGTTAAAGGAGGACGTTTGGGTCTGTAAGGTTTAAAGGTGGACGTTTGGATCTGTAAGGGTTAAAGGTGGACGTTTGGGTCTGTAAGGGTTAAAGGTGGACGTTTGGGTCTGTAAGGGTTAAAGGTGGACGTTTGGGTCTGTAAGGGTTAAAGGTGGATGTTTGGATCTGTAAGGGTTAAAGGTGGACGTTTGGGTCTGTAAGGGTTAAAGGTGGACGTTTGGGTCTGTAAGGGTTAAAGGTGGACCTTTGGGTCTGTAAGGGTTAAAGGTGGACCTTTGGGGCTGTAAGGGTTAAAGGTGGACGTTTGGGTCTGTAAGGGTTAAAGGTGGACGTTTGGGGCTGTAAGGGTTAAAGGTGGACGTTTGGGTCTGTAAGGGTTAAAGGTGGACGTTTGGGGCTGTAAGGGTTAAAGGTGGACGTTTGGGTCTGGAAGGGTTAAAGGTGAACGTTTGGGGCTGTAAGGGTTAAAGGTGGACATTTGGGTCTTTAAGGGTTAAAGGTGGACGTTTTGGGCTGTAAGGGTTAAAGGTGAATGTTTGGGTCTGTAAGGGTTAAAGGTGGACGTTTGGGTCTGTAAGGGTTAAAGGTGGACCTTTGGGGCTGTAAGGGTTAAAGGTGAACCTTTGGGGCTGTAAGGGTTAAAGGTGGACCTTTGGGGCTGTAAGGGTTAAAGGTGGACGTTTGGGTCTGGAAGGGTTAAAGGTGAACGTTTGGGGCTGTAAGGGTTAAAGGTGGACATTTGGGTCTTTAAGGGTTAAAGGTGGACGTTTGGGCTGTAAGGGTTAAAGGTGAATGTTTGGGTCTGTAAGGGTTAAAGGTGGACGTTTGGGGCTGTAAGGGTTAAAGGTGGACCTTTGGGTCTTTAAGGGTTAAAGGTGGACGTTTGGGGCTGTAAGGGTTAAAGGTGGACGTTTGGGTTTGTAAGGGTTAAAGGTGGACGTTTGGGTCTGTAAGGGTTAAAGGTGAATGTTTGGGTCTGTAAGGGTTAAAGGTGGACGTTTGGGGCTGTAAGGGTTAAAGGTGGACCTTTGGGTCTGTAAGGGTTAAAGGTGGACCTTTGGGTCTGTAAGGGTTAAAGGTGGACCTTAGGGGCTGTAAGGGTTAAAGGTGGACGTTTGGGTCTGTAAGGGTTAAAGGTGGACGTTTGGGTCTGTAAGGGTTAAAGGTGGACCTTTGGGGCTGTAAGGGTTAAAGGTGGACGTTTGGATCTGTAAAGGTTAAAGGTGGACGTTTGGGTCTGTAAGGGTTAAATGAGGACGTTTGGGTCTTTAAGGGTTAAAGGTGGACGTTTGGGTCTTTAAGGGTTAAAGGTGGACGTTTGGGTCTGTAAGGGTTAAAGGTGGAAGTTTGGGGCTGTAAGGGTTAAAGGTGGACGTTTGGGGCTGTAAGGGTTAAAGGTGGACCTTTGGGGCTGTAAGGGTTAAGGTGGACGTTTTGGTCTGTAAGGGTTAAAGGTGGACGTTTGGGGCTGTAAGGGTTAAAGGTGGACGTTTGGGTCTGTAAGGGTTAAAGGTGGACGTTTGGGGCTGTAAGGGTTAAAGGTGAATGTTTGGGGCTGTAAGGGTTAAAGGTGGACATTTGGGTCTGGAAGGGTTAAAGGTGGACGTTTGGGTCTGGAAGGGTTAAAGGTGAACGTTTGGGGCTGTAAGGGTTAAAGGTGGACATTTGGGTCTTTAAGGGTTAAAGGTGGACGTTTTGGGCTGTAAGGGTTAAAGGTGAATGTTTGGGTCTGTAAGGGTTAAAGGTGGACGTTTGGGGCTGTAAGGGTTAAAGGTGGACCTTTGGGTCTTTAAGGGTTAAAGGTGGACGTTTGGGTTTGTAAGGGTTAAAGGTGGACGTTTGGGTCTGGAAGGGTTAAAGGTGGACGTTTGAGTCTGTAAGGGTTAAAGGTGAATGTTTGGGTCTGTAAGGGTTAAAGGTGGACGTTTGGGGCTGTAAGGGTTAAAGGTGGACCTTTGGGTCTGTAAGGGTTAAAGGTGGACCTTAGGGGCTGTAAGGGTTAAAGGTGGACGTTTGGGTCTGTAAGGGTTAAAGGTGGAAGTTTTGGGCTGTAAGGGTTAAAGGTGGACGTTTGGGTCTTTAAGGGTTAAAGGTGGACGTTTGGGGCTGTAAGGGTTAAAGGTGGACGTTTGGGTCTTTAAGGGTTAAAGGTGGACGTTTGGGGCTGTAAGGGTTAAAGGTGGACGTTTGGGGCTGTAAGGGTTAAAGGTGGACGTCTGTAAGGGTTAAAGGTGGACGTTTGGGGCTGTAAGGGTTAAAGGTGGACGTTTGGGGCTGTAAGGGTTAAAGGTGAATGTTTGGGGCTGTAAGGGTTAAAGGTGGACGTTTGGGGCTGTAAGGGTTAAAGGTGGACGTTTGGGTTTTTAAGGGTTAAAGGAGGACGTTTGGGGCTATAAGGGTTAAAGGTGAACGTTTGGGGCTGTAAGGGTTAAAGGTGGACATTTGGGTCTGTAAGGGTTAAAGGTGGACGTTTGGGTCTGGAAGGGTTAAAGGTGAACGTTTGGGGCTGTAAAGGTTAAAGGTGGACATTTGGGTCTTTAAGGGTTAAAGGTGGACGTTTTGGGCTGTAAGGGTTAAAGGTGAATGTTTGGGTCTGTAAGGGTTAAAGGTGGACGTTTGGGGCTGTAAGGGTTAAAGGTGGACGTTTGGGTCTTTAAGGGTTAAAGGTGGACGTTTGGGGCTGTAAGGGTTAAAGGTGGACGTTTGGGTTTGTAAGGGTTAAAGGTGGACGTTTGGGTCTGTAAGGGTTAAAGGTGGACGTTTGAGTCTGTAAGGGTTAAAGGTGAATGTTTGGGTCTGTAAGGGTTAAAGGTGGACGTTTGGGGCTGTAAGGGTTAAAGGTGGACCTTTGGGTCTGTAAGGGTTAAAGGTGGACCTTTGGGGCTGTAAGGGTTAAAGGTGGACGTTTGGGTCTGTAAGGGTTAAAGGTGGAAGTTTGGGGCTGTAAGGGTTAAAGGTGGACGTTTCGGTCTGTAAGGGTTAAAGGTGGACGTTTGGGGCTGTAAGGGTTAAAGGTGAACGTTTGGGGCTGTAAGGGTTAAAGGTGGACGTTTGGGTCTTTAAGGGTTAAAGGTGGACGTTTGGGGCTGTAAGGTTAAAGGTGGACGTTTGGGTCTTTAAGGGTTAAAGGTGGACGTTATGGGCCTTAAGGGTTAAAGGTGGACGTTTGGGTCTTTAAGGGTTAAAGGTGGACGTTTGGGGCTGTAAGGGTTAAAGGTGGACGTTTGGGTCTTTAAGGGTTAAAGGTGGACGTTTGGGTCTGTAAGGGTTAAAGGTGGACGTTTGGGGCTGTAAGGGTTAAAGGTGGACGTTTGGGTCTGTAAGGGTTAAAGGTGGACGTTTGGGGCTGTAAGGGTTAAAGGTGGACGTTTGGGTCTGTAAGGGTTAAAGGTGGACGTTTGGGGCTGTAAGGGTTAAAGGTGGACGTTTGGGGCTGTAAGGGTTAAAGGTGAATGTTTGGGTCTGTAAGGGTTAAAGGTGGACGTTTGGGTCTTTAAGGGTTAAAGGTGGACGTTTGGGGCTGTAAGGGTTAAAGGTGGACGTTTGGGGCTGTAAGGGTTAAAGGTGGACGTTTGGGGTTTTAAGGGTTAAAGGTGGACGTTTTGGTCTGTAAGGGTTAAAGGTGGACGTTTGGGTCTGTAAGGGTTAAAGGTGGACGTTTGGGTCTGTAAGGGTTAAAGGTGGACGTTTGGGGCTGTAAGGGTTAAAGGTGGACGTTTGGGTCTGTAAGGGTTAAAGGTGGACCTTTGGGGCTGTAAGGGTTAAAGGTGGACGTTTGGGTCTGTAAGGGTTAAAGGTGGACGTTTGGGCCTGTATGGGTTAAAGGTGGACGTTTGGGTCTGTAAAGGGTTAAAGGTGGACGTTTGGGTCTGTAAAGGTTAAAGGTGGACCTTTGGGTCTGTAAGGGTTAAAGGTGGACGTTTGGGTCTGTAAGGGTTAAAGGTGGACGTTTGGATCTGTAAGGTTTAAAGGTGGACCTTTGGGGCTGTAAGGGTTAAAGGTGGACGTTTGGGGCTGTAAGGGTTAAAGGTGGACGTTTGGGGCTGTAAGGGTTAAAGGTGGAAGTTTGGGTCTGTAAGGGTTAAAGGTGGACGTTTGGGTCTTTAAAGGTTAAAGGTGGACCTTTGGGTCTGTAAGGGTTAAAGGTGGACCTTTGGGGCTGTAAGGGTTAAAGGTGGACGTTTGGGTCTGTAAGGGTTAAAGGTGGACGTTTGGGGCTGTAAGGGTTAAAGGTGGACGTTTGGGTCTGGAAGGGTTAAAGGTGGACGTTTGGGGCTGTAAGGGTTAAAGGTGGACGTTTGGGTCTGTAAAGGTTAAAGGTGGACCTTTGGGTCTTTAAGGGTTAAAGGTGGACGTTTGGGGCTGTAAGGGTTAAAGGTGGACCTTTGAGGCTGTAAGGGTTAAAGGTGGACGTTTGGGTCTGTAAGGGTTAAAGGTGGACGTTTGGGGCTGTAAGGGTTAAAGGTGGACGTTTGGGGCTGTAAGGGTTAAAGGTGGACGTTTGGTGGTTAAAGGTGGACGTTTGGGTCTTTAAGGGTTAAAGGTGAATGTTTGGGGCTGTAAGGGTTAAAGGAGGACGTTTGGGGCTGTAAGGGTTAAAGGTGGACGTTTGGGTCTGTAAGGGTTAAAGGTGGACGTTTGGGGCTGTAAGGGTTAAAGGTGGACGTTTGGGTCTGTAAGGGTTAAAGGTGGACGTTTGGGGCTGTAAGGGTTAAAGGTGGACGTTTGGGGCTGTAAGGGTTAAAGGTGAATGTTTGGGGCTGTAAGGGTTAAAGGTGGACGTTTGGGTCTGTAAGGGTTAAAGGTGGACGTTTGGGTCTGTAAGGGTTAAAGGTGGACGTTTGGGTCTGTAAGGGTTAAAGGTGGACGTTTGGGGCTGTAAGGGTTAAAGGTGGACGTTTGGTGGTTAAAGGTGGACGTTTGGGTCTTTAAGGGTTAAAGGTGAATGTTTGGGGCTGTAAGGGTTAAAGGAGGACGTTTGGGTCTGTAAGGGTTAAAGGTGGACGTTTGGGTCTGTAAGGGTTAAAGGTGGACGTTTGGGGCTGTAAGGGTTAAAGGTGGACGTTTGGGTCTGTAAGGGTTAAAGGTGGACGTTTGGGGCTGTAAGGGTTAAAGGTGGACGTTTGGGGCTGTAAGGGTTAAAGGTGGACGTTTGGGGCTGTAAGGGTTAAAGGTGAATGTTTGGGGCTGTAAGGGTTAAAGGTGGACGTTTGGGTCTGTAAGGGTTAAAGGTGGACGTTTGGGGCTGTAAGGGTTAAAGGTGGACCTTTGGGTCTGTAAGGGTTAAAGGTGGACGTTTGGGGCTGTAAGGGTTAAAGGTGGACGTTTGGGTCTGTAAGGGTTAAAGGTGGACGTTTGGGTCTGTAAGGGTTAAAGGTGGACGTTTGGGTCTGTAAGGGTTAAAGGTGGACGTTTGGGGCTGTAAGGGTTAAAGGTGGACGTTTGGGTCTGTGACGTTGGCTGGCTGTTTAGCGGGTGGAGGTCCGTGAAATAAGGAAGGAGATGAGGCAGAGGCAGGAGATGGGGTGGTCCACAATTTTTTTTAATGTTTTCAATATTATGTATTTCACACAAAGTGCAAGTGCTGAAAGTGCAAAGGCTAAAAAAGTGCAAATGCCAAAAAAAGTGCAAGTGCATGCGGAGGTTGGAGCAGCAGTGTCTTCTCCAGCAGTCCCCAACTGATGAAAATGGGCGCCTTTTATATTGTTCAACTTAACTGGCTAAAACCACTACCACTCCATAGGGAAGTTACAACTCAATATAAATTACTAAAACTAATCTAAAACCTCCATAACTAAAACCCACAACCATAACCTATCTAAAACCCAAGCTAAATATCTAAAACTCCAAATCTAAACACCAAAGTTAAATAAAAACCCATAAACCAATAAAATACATCTCCAGACTCCCCCACACATTTCCCTGGCTCGGTCCAGGCCGGAACCTTCTTAAGGGCTGTTGTTCACACTGGACTCTTTTTGCTGACGGACCTGGACACAAGGACAGGGTAAGCACAAACACTAAAACACCATTCACTAAAACACTTTAAAATCCACTCACACAGACACTAAACAAACTAAACTTAAATACTGCACATTTATATTGCACTTTATCTTTGTGTCTTAATTTGTGTCTCCTTTTCTCCAGGGCCAAGCAATCATCAATCAATTAAAATACAAGCACCACTGGATGTAAAACTGAAAAGGAAAGACAATAAAATCAATAAACTACTTTAAAAAACCAATTGCGTGCAATTACTGTTTGTGCAAATATGTTTAAAGTGCTGTGCTGTAAACTACACGTGCAAGTTAAAGTGCTTAAGTGAACACAGGTGTCGGTATTTGGTACTTAAATGACACAGCTGTTTCTCACAGGGGCTGTAAGGGTTAAAGGTGGACGTTTGGATCTGTAAGGGTTAAAGGAGGACGTTTGGGTCTGTAAGGTTTAAAGGTGGACGTTTGGATCTGTAAGGGTTAAAGGTGGACGTTTGGGTCTGTAAGGTTTAAAGGTGGACGTTTGGTCTGTAAGGGTTAAAGGTGGACGTTTGGGGTCTGTAAGGGTTAAAGGTGGATGTTTGGGATCTGTAAGGGTTAAAGGTGGACGTTTGGGTCTGTAAGGGTTAAAGGTGGATGTTTGGGATCTGTAAGGGTTAAAGGTGGACAGTTTGGGTCTTTAAGGGTTAAAGGTGGACATTTTGGGCTGTAAGGGTTAAAGGTGAATGTTTGGGTCTGTAAGGGTTAAAGGTGGACGTTTGGGGCTGTAAGGGTTAAAGGTGGACGTTTGGGTCTTTAAGGGTTAAAGGTGGACGTTTGGGGCTGTAAGGGTTAAAGGTGGACGTTTGGGTTTGTAAGGGTTAAAGGTGGACGTTTGGGTCTGGAAGGGTTAAAGGTGGACGTTTGAGTCTGTAAGGGTTAAAGGTGAATGTTTGGGTCTGTAAGGGTTAAAGGTGGACGTTTGGGGCTGTAAGGGTTAAAGGTGGACCTTTGGGTCTGTAAGGGTTAAAGGTGGACCTTAGGGGCTGTAAGGGTTAAAGGTGGACGTTTGGGTCTGTAAGGGTTAAAGGTGGACGTTTGGGTCTGTAAGGGTTAAAGGTGGACCTTTGGGGCTGTAAGAGTTAAAGGTGGACGTTTGGGTCTGTAAGGGTTAAAGGTGGACGTTTGGGTCTGTAAGGGTTAAAGGAGGACGTTTGGGTCTGTAAGGGTTAAAGGTGGACGTTTGGGTCTTTAAGGGTTAAAGGTGGACGTTTGGGTCTGTAAGGGTTAAAGGTGGAAGTTTGGGGCTGTAAGGGTTAAAGGTGGACGTTTGGGGCTGTAAGGGTTAAAGGTGGACCTTTGGGGCTGTAAGGGTTAAAGGTGGACGTTTTGGTCTGTAAGGGTTAAAGGTGGACGTTTGGGGCTGTAAGGGTTAAAGGTGGACGTTTGGGTCTGTAAGGGTTAAAGGTGGACGTTTGGGGCTGTAAGGGTTAAAGGTGAATGTTTGGGGCTGTAAGGGTTAAAGGTGGACATTTGGGTCTGGAAGGGTTAAAGGTGAACGTTTGGGGCTGTAAGGGTTAAAGGTGGACATTTGGGTCTTTAAGGGTTAAAGGTGGACGTTTTGGGCTGTAAGGGTTAAAGGTGAATGTTTGGGTCTGTAAGGGTTAAAGGTGGACGTTTGGGGCTGTAAGGGTTAAAGGTGGACCTTTGGGTCTTTAAGGGTTAAAGGTGGACGTTTGGGGCTGTAAGGGTTAAAGGTGGACGTTTGGGTTTGTAAGGGTTAAAGGTGGACGTTTGGGTCTGGAAGGGTTAAAGGTGGACGTTTGAGTCTGTAAGGGTTAAAGGTGAATGTTTGGGTCTGTAAGGGTTAAAGGTGGACGTTTGGGGCTGTAAGGGTTAAAGGTGGACCTTTGGGTCTGTAAGGGTTAAAGGTGGACCTTAGGGGCTGTAAGGGTTTAAAGGTGAACGTTTGGGTCTGTAAGGGTTAAAGTGGACGTTTGGGGTCTGTAAGGGTTAAAGGTGGACGTTTGGGTGCTGTAAGGTTAAAGGTGGACGTTTGGGTCTGTAAGGGTTAAAGGTGGACGTTTGGGGCTGTAAGGGTTAAAGGTGGACCGTTTGGGTCTGTAAGGGTTAAAGGTGGACGTTTGGGTCTGTAAGGGTTAAAGGTGGACGTTTGGGTCTGTAAGGGTTAAAGGTGGACGTTTGGGTCTGTAAGGGTTAAAGGTGGAACATTTGGGGCTGTAAGGTTAAAGGTGGACGTTTGGGGCTGTAAGGGTTAAAGGTGGACGTTTGGGTCTGTAAGGGGTTAAAGGTGGACGTTTGGGGTGTAAGGGTTAAAGGTGACGTTGGGTCTGTAGGGTTAAAGGTGGACGTTTGGGTCTGTAAGGGTTAAAGGTGGACGTTGGGTCTGTAAGGGTTAAAGGTGGACGTTGGGTCTGTAAGGGTTAAAGGTGGACGTTTGGGGCTGTAAGGTTAAAGGTGGACATTTGGGTCTGTAAGGGTTAAAGGTGGACGTTTGGGTCTGGAAGGGTTAAAGGTGAACGTTTGGGCTGTAAAGGTTAAAGGTGGACATTTGGGTCTTTAAGGGTTAAAGGTGGACGTTTGGGCTGTAAGGGTTAAAGGTGAATGTTTGGGTCTGTAAGGGTTAAAGGTGGACGTTTGGGGCTGTAAGGGTTAAAGGTGGACCTTTGGGTCTTTAAGGGTTAAAGGTGGACGTTTGGGGCTGTAAGGGTTAAAGGTGGACGTTTGGGTTTGTAAGGGTTAAAGGTGGACGTTTGGGTCTGTAAGGGTTAAAGGTGGACGTTTGAGTCTGTAAGGGTTAAAGGTGAATGTTTGGGTCTGTAAGGGTTAAAGGTGGACGTTTGGGGCTGTAAGGGTTAAAGGTGGACCTTTGGGGCTGTAAGGGTTAAAGGTGGACCTTTGGGGCTGTAAGGGTTAAAGGTGGACGTTTGGGTCTGTAAGGGTTAAAGGTGGAAGTTTGGGGCTGTAAGGGTTAAAGGTGGACGTTTCGGTCTGTAAGGGTTAAAGGTGGACGTTTGGGGCTGTAAGGGTTAAAGGTGAACGTTTGGGGCTGTAAGGGTTAAAGGTGGACGTTTGGGTCTGTAAGGGTTAAAGGTGGACGTTTGGGGCTGTAAGGGTTAAAGGTGGACGTTTGGGTCTTTAAGGGTTAAAGGTGGACGTTATGGGCCTTAAGGGTTAAAGGTGGACGTTTGGGTCTTTAAGGGTTAAAGGTGGACGTTATGGGCCTTAAGGGTTAAAGGTGGACGTTTGGGTCTTTAAGGGTTAAAGGTGGACGTTTGGGGCTGTAAGGGTTAAAGGTGGACGTTTGGGTCTTTAAGGGTTAAAGGTGGACGTTTGGGTCTGTAAGGGTTAAAGGTGGACGTTTGGGGCTGTAAGGGTTAAAGGTGGACGTTTGGGTCTGTAAGGGTTAAAGGTGGACGTTTGGGGCTGTAAGGGTTAAAGGTGGACGTTTGGGTCTGTAAGGGTTAAAGGTGGACGTTTGGGGCTGTAAGGGTTAAAGGTGGACGTTTGGGTCTGTAAGGGTTAAAGGTGGACTGTTTGGGTCTGTAAGGGTTAAAGGTGGACGTTTGGGTCTGTAAGGGTTAAAGGTGGACGTTTGGGTCTGTAAGGGTTAAAGGTGGACGTTTGGGTCTGTAAGGGTTAAAGGTGGACGTTTGGGTCTTTAAGGGTTAAAGGTGGACGTTTGGGTCTGTAAGGGTTAAAGGTGGACGTTTGGGTCTGTAAGGGTTAAAGGTGGACGTTTGGGTCTGTAAGGGTTAAAGGTGGACGTTTGGGTCTGTAAGGGTTAAAGGTGGACGTTTGGGGCTGTAAGGGTTAAAGGTGGACGTTTGGGTCTGTAAGGGTTAAAGGTGGACCTTTGGGTCTGTAAGGGTTAAAGGTGGACGTTTGGGTCTGTAAGGGTTAAAGGTGGACGTTTGGGGCTGTAAGGGTTAAAGGTGGACGTTTGGGTCTGTAAAGGGTTAAAGGTGGACGTTTGGGTCTGTAAGGGTTAAAGGTGGACGTTTGGGTCTGTAAGGGTTAAAGGTGGACCTTTGGGTCTGTAAGGGTTAAAGGTGGACGTTTGGGTCTGTAAGGGTTAAAGGTGGACGTTTGGGATCTGTAAGGTTTAAAGGTGGACCTTTGGGGCTGTAAGGGTTAAAGGTGGACGTTTGGGGCTGTAAGGGTTAA
Source organism: Sphaeramia orbicularis (assembly GCF_902148855.1). Classification (NCBI taxonomy): domain Eukaryota; kingdom Metazoa; phylum Chordata; class Actinopteri; order Kurtiformes; family Apogonidae; genus Sphaeramia; species Sphaeramia orbicularis. The sequence goes on from NC_043967.1 coordinate 801,139, forward strand.
AGGTGGACGTTTGGGTCTTTAAAGGGTTAAAGGTGGACCTTTGGGTCTGTAAGGGTTAAAGGTGGACCTTTGGGGCTGTAAGGGTTAAAGGTGGACGTTTGGTCTGTAAGGGTTAAAGGTGGACGTTTGGGGCTGTAAGGGTTAAAGGTGGACGTTTGGGTCTGGAAGGGTTAAAGGTGGACGTTTGGGGCTGTAAGGGTTAAAGGTGGACGTTTGGGTCTGTAAGGTTAAAGGTGGACCTTTGGGTCTTTAAGGGTTAAAGGTGGACGTTTGGGGCTGTAAGGGTTAAAGGTGGACCTTTGGGGCTGTAAGGGTTAAAGGTGGACGTTTGGGTCTGTAAGGGTTAAAGGTGGACGTTTGGGTCTTTAAGGGTTAAAGGTGAATGTTTGGGCTGTAAGGGTTAAAGGTGGACGTTTGGGGCTGTAAGGGTTAAAGGTGAATGTTTGGGGCTGTAAGGGTTAAAGGTGGACGTTTGGGTCTGTAAGGGTTAAAGGTGGACGTTTGGGTCTGTAAGGGTTAAAGGTGGACGTTTGGGGCTGTAAGGGTTAAAGGTGGACGTTTGGGGCTGTAAGGGTTAAAGGTGGACGTTTGGTGGTTAAAGGTGGACGTTTGGGTCTTTAAGGGTTAAAGGTGAATGTTTGGGGCTGTAAGGGTTAAAGGAGGACGTTTGGGGCTGTAAGGGTTAAAGGTGGACGTTTGGGTCTGTAAGGGTTAAAGGTGGACGTTTGGGGCTGTAAGGGTTAAAGGTGAATGTTTGGGGCTGTAAGGGTTAAAGGTGGACGTTTGGGGCTGTAAGGGTTAAAGGTGGACGTTTGGGTCTTTAAGGGTTAAAGGTGGACGTTTGGGTCTTAAGGGTTAAAGGTGGAACGTTTGGGGCTGTAAGGGTTAAAGGTGGACGTTTGGGTCTGTAAGGGTTAAAGGTGGACGTTTGGGTCTGTAAGGGTTAAAGGTGGAACGTTTGGGGCTGTAAGGGTTAAAGGTGGACATTTGGGTCTGTAAGGGTTAAAGGTGGACGTTTGGGCTGTAAGGGTTAAAGGTGGACTGTTTGGGTCTGTAAGGGTTAAAGGTGGACGTTTGGGTCTGTAAGGGTTAAAGGTGGACGTTTGGGTCTGTAAGGGTTAAAGGTGGACGTTTGGGTCTGTAAGGGTTAAAGGTGGACGTTTGGGTCTGTAAGGGTTAAAGGTGGACGTTTGGGTCTGTAAGGGTTAAAGGTGGACGTTTGGGTCTGTAAGGGTTAAAGGTGGACGTTTGGGTCTGTAAGGGTTAAAGGTGGACGTTTGGGGCTGTAAGGGTTAAAGGTGGACGTTTGGGTCTGTAAGGGTTAAAGGTGGACGTTTGGGGCTGTAAGGGTTAAAGGTGGACGTTTGGGTCTGTAAGGGTTAAAGGTGGACGTTTGGGGCTGTAAGGGTTAAAGGTGGACGTTTGGGTCTGTAAGGGTTAAAGGTGGACGTTTGGGGCTGTAAGGGTTAAAGGTGGACGTTTGGGGCTGTAAGGGTTAAAGGTGGACGTTTGGGTCTGTAAGGGTTAAAGGTGGACGTTTGGGGCTGTAAGGGTTAAAGGTGGACGTTTGGGTCTGTAAGGGTTAAAGGTGGACGTTATGGGTCTGTAAGGGTTAAAGGTGGACGTTTGGGTCTTTAAGGGTTAAAGGTGGACGTTATGGGTCTGTAAGGGTTAAAGGTGGACGTTTGGGTCTGTAAGGGTTAAAGGTGGACGTTTGGGGCTGTAAGGGTTAAAGGTGGACGTTTGGGTCTGTAAGGGTTAAAGGTGGACGTTTGGGTCTGTAAGGGTTAAAGGTGGACGTTTGGGTCTGTAAGGGTTAAAGGTGGACGTTTGGGTCTGTAAGGGTTAAAGGTGGACGTTTGGGGCTGTAAGGGTTAAAGGTGGACGTTTGGGTCTGTAAGGGTTAAAGGTGGACGTTTGGGGCTGTAAGGGTTAAAGGTGGACGTTTGGGGCTGTAAGGGTTAAAGGTGGACGTTTGGGGCTGTAAGGGTTAAAGGTGGACGTTTGGGTCTGTAAGGGTTAAAGGTGGACGTTTGGGTCTGTAAGGGTTAAAGGTGGACGTTTGGGGTCTGTAAGGGTTAAAGGTGGACGTTTGGGTCTTTAAGGGTTAAAGGTGGACGTTTGGGTCTGTAAGGGTTAAAGGTGGACGTTTGGGTCTGTAAGGGTTAAAGGTGGACGTTTGGGTCTGTAAGGGTTAAAGGTGGACGTTTGGGGCTGTAAGGGTTAAAGGTGGACGTTTGGGGCTGTAAGGGTTAAAGGTGGACGTTTGGGTCTGTAAAGGGTTAAAGGTGGACGTTTGGGTCTGTAAGGGTTAAAGGTGGACGTTTGGGTCTGTAAGGTTAAAGGTGGACCTTTGGGTCTGTAAGGGTTAAAGGTGGACGTTTGGGTCTGTAAGGGTTAAAGGTGGACGTTTGGATCTGTAAGGTTTAAAGGTGGACCTTTGGGGCTGTAAGGGTTAAAGGTGGACGTTTGGGGCTGTAAGGGTTAAAGGTGGACGTTTGGGTCTTTAAGGGTTAAAGGTGGACCTTTGGGTCTGTAAGGGTTAAAGGTGGACCTTTGGGGCTGTAAGGGTTAAAGGTGGACGTTTTGGTCTGTAAGGGTTAAAGGTGGACGTTTGGGGCTGTAAGGGTTAAAGGTGGACGTTTGGGTCTGGAAGGGTTAAAGGTGGACGTTTGGGGCTGTAAGGGTTAAAGGTGGACGTTTGGGTCTGTAAGGGTTAAAGGTGGACCTTTGGGTCTGTAAGGGTTAAAGGTGGACGTTTGGGGCTGTAAGGGTTAAAGGTGGACCTTTGTGGCTGTAAGGGTTAAAGGTGGACGTTTGGGTCTGTAAGGGTTAAAGGTGGACGTTTGGGTCTGTAAGGGTTAAAGGTGGACGTTTGGGTCTGTAAGGGTTAAAGGTGGACGTTTGGGTCTGTAAGGGTTAAAGGTGGACGTTTGGGTCTGTAAGGGTTAAAGGTGGACGTTTGGGTCTGTAAGGGTTAAAGGTGGACGTTTGGGTCTGTAAGGGTTAAAGGTGGACGTTTGGGTCTGTAAGGGTTAAAGGTGGACGTTTGGGGCTGTAAGGGTTAAAGGTGGACGTTTGGGTCTGTAAGGGTTAAAGGTGGACGTTTGGGTCTTTAAGGGTTAAAGGTGACGTTTGGGTCTGTAAGGGTTAAAGGTGGACGTTTGGGTCTGTAAGGGTTAAAGGTGGACGTTTGGGTCTGTAAGGGTTAAAGGTGGACGTTTGGGTCTGTAAGGGTTAAAGGTGGACGTTTGGGTCTGTAAGGGTTAAAGGTGGACGTTTGGGGCTGTAAGGGTTAAAGGTGGACGTTTGGGTCTGTAAGGGTTAAAGGAGGACGTTTGGGTCTGTAAGGGTTAAAGGTGGACGTTTGGATCTGTAAGGGTTAAAGGTGGACGTTTGGGTCTGTAAGGGTTAAAGGTGGACGTTTGGGTCTGTAAGGGTTAAAGGTGGACGTTTGGGTCTGTAAGGGTTAAAGGTGGATGTTTGGATCTGTAAGGGTTAAAGGTGGACGTTTGGGTCTGTAAGGGTTAAAGGTGGACGTTTGGGTCTGTAAGGGTTAAAGGTGGACCTTTGGGTCTGTAAGGGTTAAAGGTGGACCTTTGGGGCTGTAAGGGTTAAAGGTGGACGTTTTGGTCTGTAAGGGTTAAAGGTGGACGTTTGGGGCTGTAAGGGTTAAAGGTGGACGTTTGGGTCTGTAAGGGTTAAAGGTGGACGTTTGGGGCTGTAAGGGTTAAAGGTGGACGTTTGGGTCTGGAAGGGTTAAAGGTGAACGTTTGGGGCTGTAAGGGTTAAAGGTGGACATTTGGGTCTTTAAGGGTTAAAGGTGGACGTTTGGGCTGTAAGGGTTAAAGGTGAATGTTTGGGTCTGTAAGGGTTAAAGGTGGACGTTTGGGTCTGTAAGGGTTAAAGGTGGACCTTTGGGGCTGTAAGGGTTAAAGGTGAACCTTTGGGGCTGTAAGGGTTAAAGGTGGACCTTTGGGGCTGTAAGGGTTAAAGGTGGACGTTTGGGTCTGGAAGGGTTAAAGGTGAACGTTTGGGGCTGTAAGGGTTAAAGGTGGACATTTGGGTCTTTAAGGGTTAAAGGTGGACGTTTTGGGCTGTAAGGGTTAAAGGTGAATGTTTGGGTCTGTAAGGGTTAAAGGTGGACGTTTGGGGCTGTAAGGGTTAAAGGTGGACCTTTGGGTCTTTAAGGGTTAAAGGTGGACGTTTGGGGCTGTAAGGGTTAAAGGTGGACGTTTGGGTTTGTAAGGGTTAAAGGTGGACGTTTGGGTCTGTAAGGGTTAAAGGTGAATGTTTGGGTCTGTAAGGGTTAAAGGTGGACGTTTGGGGCTGTAAGGGTTAAAGGTGGACCTTTGGGTCTGTAAGGGTTAAAGGTGGACCTTTGGGTCTGTAAGGGTTAAAGGTGGACCTTTGGGGCTGTAAGGGTTAAAGGTGGACGTTTGGGTCTGTAAGGGTTAAAGGTGGACGTTTGGGTCTGTAAGGGTTAAAGGTGGACCTTTGGGGCTGTAAGGGTTAAAGGTGGACGTTTGGATCTGTAAAGGTTAAAGGTGGACGTTTGGGTCTGTAAGGGTTAAATGATGGACGTTTGGGTCTTTAAGGGTTAAAGGTGGACGTTTGGGTCTTTAAGGGTTAAAGGTGGACGTTTGGGTCTGTAAGGGTTAAAGGTGGAAGTTTGGGGCTGTAAGGGTTAAAGGTGGACGTTTGGGGCTGTAAGGGTTAAAGGTGGACCTTTGGGGCTGTAAGGGTTAAAGGTGGACGTTTGGGTCTGTAAGGGTTAAAGGTGGACGTTTGGGGCTGTAAGGGTTAAAGGTGGACGTTTGGGTCTGTAAGGGTTAAAGGTGGACGTTTGGGGCTGTAAGGGTTAAAGGTGAATGTTTGGGGCTGTAAGGGTTAAAGGTGGACATTTGGGTCTGGAAGGGTTAAAGGTGGACGTTTGGGTCTGGAAGGGTTAAAGGTGAACGTTTGGGGCTGTAAGGGTTAAAGGTGGACATTTGGGTCTTTAAGGGTTAAAGGTGGACGTTTGGGCTGTAAGGGTTAAAGGTGAATGTTTGGGTCTGTAAGGGTTAAAGGTGGACGTTTGGGGCTGTAAGGGTTAAAGGTGGACCTTTGGGTCTTTAAGGGTTAAAGGTGGACGTTTGGGTTTGTAAGGGTTAAAGGTGGACGTTTGGGTCTGGAAGGGTTAAAGGTGGACGTTTGAGTCTGTAAGGGTTAAAGGTGAATGTTTGGGTCTGTAAGGGTTAAAGGTGGACGTTTGGGGCTGTAAGGGTTAAAGGTGGACCTTTGGGTCTGTAAGGGTTAAAGGTGGACCTTAGGGGCTGTAAGGGTTAAAGGTGGACGTTTGGGTCTGTAAGGGTTAAAGGTGGACGTTTGGGTCTGTAAGGGTTAAAGGTGGACGTTTGGGTCTTTAAGGGTTAAAGGTGGACGTTTGGGTCTGTAAGGGTTAAAGGTGGACGTTTGGGTCTTTAAGGGTTAAAGGTGGACGTTTGGGGCTGTAAGGGTTAAAGGTGGACGTTTGGGTCTGTAAGGGTTAAAGGTGGACGTTTGGGTCTGTAAGGGTTAAAGGTGGACGTTTGGGTCTGTAAGGGTTAAAGGTGGACGTTTGGGGCTGTAAGGGTTAAAGGTGGACGTTTGGGGCTGTAAGGGTTAAAGGTGGACGTTTGGGGCTGTAAGGGTTAAAGGTGGACGTTTGGGTCTGTAAGGGTTAAAGGTGGACGTTTGGGGCTGTAAGGGTTAAAGGTGGACGTTTGGGGTTGTAAGGGTTAAAGGTGGACATTTGGGTCTGTAAGGGTTAAAGGTGGACGTTTGGGTCTGTAAGGGTTAAAGGTGGACGTTTGGGTCTGTAAGGTTAAAGGTGGACATTTGGGTCTTTAAGGGTTAAAGGTGGACGTTTGGGCTGTAAGGGTTAAAGGTGAATGTTTGGGTCTGTAAGGGTTAAAGGTGGACGTTTGGGGCTGTAAGGGTTAAAGGTGGACCTTTGGGTCTTTAAGGGTTAAAGGTGGACGTTTGGGGCTGTAAGGGTTAAAGGTGGACGTTTGGGTTTGTAAGGGTTAAAGGTGGACGTTTGGGTCTGTAAGGGTTAAAGGTGGACGTTTGAGTCTGTAAGGGTTAAAGGTGAATGTTTGGGTCTGTAAGGGTTAAAGGTGGACGTTTGGGGCTGTAAGGGTTAAAGGTGGACCTTTGGGTCTGTAAGGGTTAAAGGTGGACCTTTGGGGCTGTAAGGGTTAAAGGTGGACGTTTGGGTCTGTAAGGGTTAAAGGTGGAAGTTTGGGGCTATAAGGGTTAAAGGTGGACGTTTCGGTCTGTAAGGGTTAAAGGTGGACGTTTGGGGCTGTAAGGGTTAAAGGTGAACGTTTGGGGCTGTAAGGGTTAAAGGTGGACGTTTGGGTCTTTAAGGGTTAAAGGTGGACGTTTGGGGCTGTAAGGTTAAAGGTGGACGTTGGGTCTTAAGGGTTAAAGGTGGACGTTATGGGCTTAAGGGTTAAAGGTGGACGTTTGGGTCTTTAAGGGTTAAAGGTGGACGTTTGGGGCTGTAAGGGTTAAAGGTGGACGTTTGGGTCTTTAAGGGTTAAAGGTGGACGTTTGGGTCTGTAAGGGTTAAAGGTGGACGTTTGGGGCTGTAAGGGTTAAAGGTGGACGTTTGGGTCTGTAAGGGTTAAAGGTGGACGTTTGGGGCTGTAAGGGTTAAAGGTGGACGTTTGGGTCTGTAAGGGTTAAAGGTGGACGTTTGGGGCTGTAAGGGTTAAAGGTGGACGTTTGGGGCTGTAAGGGTTAAAGGTGAATGTTTGGGGCTGTAAGGGTTAAAGGTGGACGTTTGGGGCTTTAAGGGTTAAAGGTGGACGTTTGGGGCTGTAAGGGTTAAAGGTGGACGTTTGGGGTCTGTAAGGGTTAAAGGTGGACGTTTGGGTCTTTAAGGGTTAAAGGTGGACGTTTTGGTCTGTAAGGGTTAAAGGTGGACGTTTGGGTCTGTAAGGGTTAAAGGTGGACGTTTGGGTCTGTAAGGGTTAAAGGTGGACGTTTGGGGCTGTAAGGGTTAAAGGTGGACGTTTGGGTCTGTAAGGGTTAAAGGTGGACCTTTGGGGCTGTAAGGGTTAAAGGTGGACGTTTGGGTCTGTAAGGGTTAAAGGTGGACGTTTGGGCCTGTATGGGTTAAAGGTGGACGTTTGGGTCTGTAAAGGGTTAAAGGTGGACGTTTGGGTCTGTAAGGTTAAAGGTGGACGTTTGGGTCTGTAAGGGTTAAAGGTGGACGTTTGGGTCTGTAAGGGTTAAAGGTGGACGTTTGGATCTGTAAGGGTTAAAGGTGGACCTTTGGGGCTGTAAGGGTTAAAGGTGGACGTTTGGGGCTGTAAGGGTTAAAGGTGGACGTTTGGGGCTGTAAGGGTTAAAGGTGGAAGTTTGGGTCTGTAAGGGTTAAAGGTGGACGTTTGGGTCTTTAAAGGTTAAAGGTGGACCTTTGGGTCTGTAAGGGTTAAAGGTGGACCTTTGGGGCTGTAAGGGTTAAAGGTGGACGTTTTGGTCTGTAAGGGTTAAAGGTGGACGTTTGGGGCTGTAAGGGTTAAAGGTGGACGTTTGGGTCTGGAAGGGTTAAAGGTGGACGTTTGGGGCTGTAAGGGTTAAAGGTGGACGTTTGGGTCTGTAAAGGTTAAAGGTGGACCTTTGGGTCTTTAAGGGTTAAAGGTGGACGTTTGGGGCTGTAAGGGTTAAAGGTGGACCTTTGAGGCTGTAAGGGTTAAAGGTGGACGTTTGGGTCTGTAAGGGTTAAAGGTGGACGTTTGGGGCTGTAAGGGTTAAAGGTGGACGTTTGGGGCTGTAAGGGTTAAAGGTGGACGTTTGGTGGTTAAAGGTGGACGTTTGGGTCTTTAAGGGTTAAAGGTGAATGTTTGGGGCTGTAAGGGTTAAAGGAGGACGTTTGGGGCTGTAAGGGTTAAAGGTGGACGTTTGGGTCTGTAAGGGTTAAAGGTGGACGTTTGGGGCTGTAAGGGTTAAAGGTGGACGTTTGGGTCTGTAAGGGTTAAAGGTGGACGTTTGGGGCTGTAAGGGTTAAAGGTGGACGTTTGGGGCTGTAAGGGTTAAAGGTGAATGTTTGGGGCTGTAAGGGTTAAAGGTGGACGTTTGGGTCTGTAAGGGTTAAAGGTGGACGTTTGGGTCTGTAAGGGTTAAAGGTGGACGTTTGGGTCTGTAAGGGTTAAAGGTGGACGTTTGGGTCTGTAAGGGTTAAAGGTGGACGTTTGGTGGTTAAAGGTGGACGTTTGGGTCTTTAAGGGTTAAAGGTGAATGTTTGGGGCTGTAAGGGTTAAAGGAGGACGTTTGGGGCTGTAAGGGTTAAAGGTGGACGTTTGGGTCTGTAAGGGTTAAAGGTGGACGTTTGGGGCTGTAAGGGTTAAAGGTGGACGTTTGGGTCTGTAAGGGTTAAAGGTGGACGTTTGGGGCTGTAAGGGTTAAAGGTGGACGTTTGGGGCTGTAAGGGTTAAAGGTGGACGTTTGGGGCTGTAAGGGTTAAAGGTGAATGTTTGGGGCTGTAAGGGTTAAAGGTGGACGTTTGGGTCTGTAAGGGTTAAAGGTGGACGTTTGGGGCTGTAAGGGTTAAAGGTGGACCTTTGGGTCTGTAAGGGTTAAAGGTGGACGTTTGGGGCTGTAAGGGTTAAAGGTGGACGTTTGGGTCTGTAAGGGTTAAAGGTGGACGTTTGGGTCTGTAAGGGTTAAAGGTGGACGTTTGGGTCTGTAAGGGTTAAAGGTGGACGTTTGGGGCTGTAAGGGTTAAAGGTGGACGTTTGGGTCTGTGACGTTGGCTGGCTGTTTAGCGGGTGGAGGTCCGTGAAATAAGGAAGGAGATGAGGCAGAGGCAGGAGATGGGGTGGTCCACAATTTTTTTTAATGTTTTCAATATTATGTATTTCACACAAAGTGCAAGTGCTGAAAGTGCAAAGGCTAAAAAAGTGCAAATGCCAAAAAAGTGCAAGTGCATGCGGAGGTTGGAGCAGCAGTGTCTTCTCCAGCAGTCCCCAACTGATGAAAATGGGCGCCTTTTATATTGTTCAACTTAACTGGCTAAAACCACTACCACTCCATAGGGAAGTTACAACTCAATATAAATTACTAAAACTAATCTAAAACCTCCATAACTAAAACCCACAACCATAACCTATCTAAAACCCAAGCTAAATATCTAAAACTCCAAATCTAAACACCAAAGTTAAATAAAAACCCATAAACCAATAAAATACATCTCCAGACTCCCCCACACATTTCCCTGGCTCGGTCCAGGCCGGAACCTTCTTAAGGGCTGTTGTTCACACTGGGACTCTTTTTGCTGACGGACCTGGACACAAGGACAGGGTAAGCACAAACACTAAAACACCATTCACTAAAACACTTTAAAATCCACTCACACAGACACTAAACAAACTAAACTTAAATACTGCACATTTATATTGCACTTTATCTTTGTGTCTTAATTTGTGTCTCCTTTTCTCCAGGGCCAAGCAATCATCAATCAATTAAAATACAAGCACCACTGGATGTAAAACTGAAAAGGAAAGACAATAAAATCAATAAACTACTTTAAAAAACCAATTGCGTGCAATTACTGTTTGTGCAAATATGTTTAAAGTGCTGTGCTGTAAACTACACGTGCAAGTTAAAGTGCTTAAGTGAACACAGGTGTCGGTATTTGGTACTTAAATGACACAGCTGTTTCTCACAGGGGCTGTAAGGGTTAAAGGTGGACGTTTGGATCTGTAAGGGTTAAAGGAGGACGTTTGGGTCTGTAAGGTTTAAAGGTGGACGTTTGGATCTGTAAGGGTTAAAGGTGGACGTTTGGGTCTGTAAGGGTTAAAGGTGGACGTTTGGGTCTGTAAGGGTTAAAGGTGGACGTTTGGGTCTGTAAGGGTTAAAGGTGGATGTTTGGATCTGTAAGGGTTAAAGGTGGACGTTTGGGTCTGTAAGGGTTAAAGGTGGATGTTTGGATCTGTAAGGGTTAAAGGTGGACATTTGGGTCTTTAAGGGTTAAAGGTGGACATTTTGGGCTGTAAGGGTTAAAGGTGAATGTTTGGGTCTGTAAGGGTTAAAGGTGGACGTTTGGGGCTGTAAGGGTTAAAGGTGGACCTTTGGGTCTTTAAGGGTTAAAGGTGGACGTTTGGGGCTGTAAGGGTTAAAGGTGGACGTTTGGGTTTGTAAGGGTTAAAGGTGGACGTTTGGGTCTGGAAGGGTTAAAGGTGGACGTTTGAGTCTGTAAGGGTTAAAGGTGAATGTTTGGGTCTGTAAGGGTTAAAGGTGGACGTTTGGGGCTGTAAGGGTTAAAGGTGGACCTTTGGGTCTGTAAGGGTTAAAGGTGGACCTTAGGGGCTGTAAGGGTTAAAGGTGGACGTTGGGTCTGTAAGGGTTAAAGGTGGACGTTTGGGTCTGTAAGGGTTAAAGGTGGACCTTTGGGGCTGTAAGAGTTAAAGGTGGACGTTTGGATCTGTAAAGGTTAAAGGTGGACGTTTGGGTCTGTAAGGGTTAAATGAGGACGTTTGGGTCTTTAAGGGTTAAAGGTGGACGTTTGGGTCTTTAAGGGTTAAAGGTGGACGTTTGGGTCTGTAAGGGTTAAAGGTGGAAGTTTGGGGCTGTAAGGGTTAAAGGTGGACGTTTGGGGCTGTAAGGGTTAAAGGTGGACCTTTGGGGCTGTAAGGGTTAAAGGTGGACGTTTTGGTCTGTAAGGGTTAAAGGTGGACGTTTGGGGCTGTAAGGGTTAAAGGTGGACGTTTGGGTCTGTAAGGGTTAAAGGTGGACGTTTGGGGCTGTAAGGGTTAAAGGTGAATGTTTGGGGCTGTAAGGGTTAAAGGTGGACATTTGGGTCTGGAAGGGTTAAAGGTGAACGTTTGGGGCTGTAAGGGTTAAAGGTGGACATTTGGGTCTTTAAGGGTTAAAGGTGGACGTTTGGGCTGTAAGGGTTAAAGGTGAATGTTTGGGTCTGTAAGGGTTAAAGGTGGACGTTTGGGGCTGTAAGGGTTAAAGGTGGACCTTTGGGTCTTTAAGGGTTAAAGGTGGACGTTTGGGGCTGTAAGGGTTAAAGGTGGACGTTTGGGTTTGTAAGGGTTAAAGGTGGACGTTTGGGTCTGGAAGGGTTAAAGGTGGACGTTTGAGTCTGTAAGGGTTAAAGGTGAACGTTTGGGTCTGTAAGGGTTAAAGGTGGACGTTTGGGGCTGTAAGGGTTAAAGGTGGACCTTTGGGTCTGTAAGGGTTAAAGGTGGACCTTAGGGGCTGTAAGGGTTAAAGGTGGACGTTTGGGTCTGTAAGGGTTAAAGGTGGAAGTTTTGGGCTGTAAGGGTTAAAGGTGGACGTTTGGGTCTTTAAGGGTTAAAGGTGGACGTTTGGGGCTGTAAGGGTTAAAGGTGGACGTTTGGGTCTTTAAGGGTTAAAGGTGGACGTTTGGGGCTGTAAGGGTTAAAGGTGGACGTTTGGGGCTGTAAGGGTTAAAGGTGGACGTTTGGGGCTTTAAGGGTTAAAGGTGGACGTTTGGGGCTGTAAGGGTTAAAGGTGGACGTTTGGGGCTTTAAGGGTTAAAGGTGGACGTTTGGGGCTGTAAGGGTTAAAGGTGGACGTCTGTAAGGGTTAAAGGTGGACGTTTGGGGCTGTAAGGGTTAAAGGTGGACGTTTGGGGCTGTAAGGGTTAAAGGTGAATGTTTGGGGCTGTAAGGGTTAAAGGTGGACGTTTGGGGCTGTAAGGGTTAAAGGTGGACGTTTGGGTTTTTAAGGGTTAAAGGAGGACGTTTGGGGCTATAAGGGTTAAAGGTGAACGTTTGGGGCTGTAAGGGTTAAAGGTGGACATTTGGGTCTGTAAGGGTTAAAGGTGGACGTTTGGGTCTGGAAGGGTTAAAGGTGAACGTTTGGGGCTGTAAAGGTTAAAGGTGGACATTTGGGTCTTTAAGGGTTAAAGGTGGACGTTTTGGGCTGTAAGGGTTAAAGGTGAATGTTTGGGTCTGTAAGGGTTAAAGGTGGACGTTTGGGGCTGTAAGGGTTAAAGGTGGACCTTTGGGTCTTTAAGGGTTAAAGGTGGACGTTTGGGGCTGTAAGGGTTAAAGGTGGACGTTTGGGTTTGTAAGGGTAAAGGTGGACGTTTGGGTCTGTAAGGGTTAAAGGTGGACGTTTGAGTCTGTAAGGGTTAAAGGTGAATGTTTGGGTCTGTAAGGGTTAAAGGTGGACGTTTGGGGCTGTAAGGGTTAAAGGTGGACCTTTGGGGCTGTAAGGGTTAAAGGTGGACCTTTGGGGCTGTAAGGGTTAAAGGTGGACGTTTGGGTCTGTAAGGGTTAAAGGTGGAAGTTTGGGGCTGTAAGGGTTAAAGGTGGACGTTTCGGTCTGTAAGGGTTAAAGGTGGACGTTTGGGGCTGTAAGGGTTAAAGGTGGACGTTTGGGGCTGTAAGGGTTAAAGGTGGACGTTTGGGTCTGTAAGGGTTAAAGGTGGACGTTTGGGGCTGTAAGGGTTAAAGGTGGACGTTTGGGTCTTTAAGGGTTAAAGGTGGACGTTATGGGCCTTAAGGGTTAAAGGTGGACGTTTGGGTCTTTAAGGGTTAAAGGTGGACGTTATGGGCCTTAAGGGTTAAAGGTGGACGTTTGGGTCTTTAAGGGTTAAAGGTGGACGTTTGGGGCTGTAAGGGTTAAAGGTGGACGTTTGGGTCTTTAAGGGTTAAAGGTGGACGTTTGGGTCTGTAAGGGTTAAAGGTGGACGTTTGGGGCTGTAAGGGTTAAAGGTGGACGTTTGGGTCTGTAAGGGTTAAAGGTGGACGTTTGGGGCTGTAAGGGTTAAAGGTGGACGTTTGGGTCTGTAAGGGTTAAAGGTGGACGTTTGGGGCTGTAAGGGTTAAAGGTGGACGTTTGGGGCTGTAAGGGTTAAAGGTGAATGTTTGGGGCTGTAAGGGTTAAAGGTGGACGTTTGGGTCTTTAAGGGTTAAAGGTGGACGTTTGGGGCTGTAAGGGTTAAAGGTGGACGTTTGGGGTTGTAAGGGTTAAAGGTGGACGTTTGGGTTTTTAAGGGTTAAAGGTGGACGTTTGGGTCTGTAAGGGTTAAAGGTGGACGTTTGGGTCTGTAAGGGTTAAAGGTGGACGTTTGGGTCTGTAAGGGTTAAAGGTGGACGTTTGGGGCTGTAAGGGTTAAAGGTGGACGTTTGGGGCTGTAAGGGTTAAAGGTGGACGTTTGGGTCTGTAAGGGTTAAAGGTGGACCTTTGGGGCTGTAAGGGTTAAAGGTGGACGTTTGGGGCTGTAAGGGTTAAAGGTGGACGTTTGGGGCTGTAAGGGTTAAAGGTGGACGTTTGGGTCTGTAAAGGGTTAAAGGTGGACGTTTGGGTCTGTAAAGGGTTAAAGGTGGACGTTTGGGTCTGTAAAGGTTAAAGGTGGACCTTTGGGTCTGTAAGGGTTAAAGGTGGACGTTTGGGTCTGTAAGGGTTAAAGGTGGACGTTTGGATCTGTAAGGTTTAAAGGTGGACCTTTGGGGCTGTAAGGGTTAAAGGTGGACGTTTGGGGCTGTAAGGGTTAAAGGTGGACGTTTGGGTCTTTAAAGGTTAAAGGTGGACCTTTGGGTCTGTAAGGGTTAAAGGTGGACCTTTGGGGCTGTAAGGGTTAAAGGTGGACGTTTTGGTCTGTAAGGGTTAAAGGTGGACGTTTGGGGCTGTAAGGGTTAAAGGTGGACGTTTGGGTCTGGAAGGGTTAAAGGTGGACGTTTGGGGCTGTAAGGGTTAAAGGTGGACGTTTGGGTCTGTAAAGGTTAAAGGTGGACCTTTGGGTCTTTAAGGGTTAAAGGTGGACGTTTGGGGCTGTAAGGGTTAAAGGTGGACCTTTGAGGCTGTAAGGGTTAAAGGTGGACGTTTGGGTCTGTAAGGGTTAAAGGTGGACGTTTGGGTCTTTAAGGGTTAAAGGTGAATGTTTGGGGCTGTAAGGGTTAAAGGTGGACGTTTGGGGCTGTAAGGGTTAAAGGTGAATGTTTGGGGCTGTAAGGGTTAAAGGTGGACGTTTGGGTCTGTAAGGGTTAAAGGTGGACGTTTGGGTCTGTAAGGGTTAAAGGTGGACGTTTGGGGCTGTAAGGGTTAAAGGTGGACGTTTGGGGCTGTAAGGGTTAAAGGTGGACGTTTGGTGGTTAAAGGTGGACGTTTGGGTCTTTAAGGGTTAAAGGTGAATGTTTGGGGCTGTAAGGGTTAAAGGAGGACGTTTGGGGCTGTAAGGGTTAAAGGTGGACGTTTGGGTCTGTAAGGGTTAAAGGTGGACGTTTGGGGCTGTAAGGGTTAAAGGTGAATGTTTGGGGCTGTAAGGGTTAAAGGTGGACGTTTGGGGCTGTAAGGGTTAAAGGTGGACGTTTGGGTTTTTAAGGGTTAAAGGAGGACGTTTGGGGCTATAAGGGTTAAAGGTGAACGTTTGGGGCTGTAAGGGTTAAAGGTGGACATTTGGGTCTGTAAGGGTTAAAGGTGGACGTTTGGGTCTGGAAGGGTTAAAGGTGAACGTTTGGGGCTGTAAAGGTTAAAGGTGGACATTTGGGTCTTTAAGGGTTAAAGGTGGACGTTTTGGGCTGTAAGGGTTAAAGGTGAATGTTTGGGTCTGTAAGGGTTAAAGGTGGACGTTTGGGGCTGTAAGGGTTAAAGGTGGACCTTTGGGTCTTTAAGGGTTAAAGGTGGACGTTTGGGGCTGTAAGGGTTAAAGGTGGACGTTTGGGTTTGTAAGGGTTAAAGGTGGACGTTTGGGTCTGTAAGGGTTAAAGGTGGACGTTTGAGTCTGTAAGGGTTAAAGGTGAATGTTTGGGTCTGTAAGGGTTAAAGGTGGACGTTTGGGGCTGTAAGGGTTAAAGGTGGACCTTTGGGGCTGTAAGGGTTAAAGGTGGACCTTTGGGGCTGTAAGGGTTAAAGGTGGACGTTTGGGTCTGTAAGGGTTAAAGGTGGAAGTTTGGGGCTGTAAGGGTTAAAGGTGGACGTTTCGGTCTGTAAGGGTTAAAGGTGGACGTTTGGGGCTGTAAGGGTTAAAGGTGAACGTTTGGGGCTGTAAGGGTTAAAGGTGGACGTTTGGGTCTGTAAGGGTTAAAGGTGGACGTTTGGGGCTGTAAGGGTTAAAGGTGGACGTTTGGGTCTTTAAGGGTTAAAGGTGGACGTTATGGGCCTTAAGGGTTAAAGGTGGACGTTTGGGTCTTTAAGGGTTAAAGGTGGACGTTATGGGCCTTAAGGGTTAAAGGTGGACGTTTGGGTCTTTAAGGGTTAAAGGTGGACGTTTGGGGCTGTAAGGGTTAAAGGTGGACGTTTGGGTCTTTAAGGGTTAAAGGTGGACGTTTGGGTCTGTAAGGGTTAAAGGTGGACGTTTGGGGCTGTAAGGGTTAAAGGTGGACGTTTGGGTCTGTAAGGGTTAAAGGTGGACGTTTGGGGCTGTAAGGGTTAAAGGTGGACGTTTGGGTCTGTAAGGGTTAAAGGTGGACGTTGGGGCTGTAAGGGTTAAAGGTGGACGTTTGGGGCTGTAAGGGTTAAAGGTGAATGTTTGGGGCTGTAAGGGTTAAAGGTGGACGTTTGGGTCTTTAAGGGTTAAAGGTGGACGTTTGGGGCTGTAAGGGTTAAAGGTGGACGTTTGGGGTTGTAAGGGTTAAAGGTGGACGTTTGGGTTTTTAAGGGTTAAAGGTGGACGTTTGGGTCTGTAAGGGTTAAAGGTGGACGTTTGGGTCTGTAAGGGTTAAAGGTGGACGTTTGGGTCTGTAAGGGTTAAAGGTGGACGTTTGGGGCTGTAAGGGTTAAAGGTGGACGTTTGGGGCTGTAAGGGTTAAAGGTGGACGTTTGGGTCTGTAAAGGGTTAAAGGTGGACGTTTGGGTCTGTAAAGGGTTAAAGGTGGACGTTTGGGTCTGTAAAGGTTAAAGGTGGACCTTTGGGTCTGTAAGGGTTAAAGGTGGACGTTTGGGTCTGTAAGGGTTAAAGGTGGACGTTTGGATCTGTAAGGGTTAAAGGTGGACCTTTGGGGCTGTAAGGGTTAAAGGTGGACGTTTGGGGCTGTAAGGGTTAAAGGTGGACGTTTGGGTCTTTAAAGGTTAAAGGTGGACCTTTGGGTCTGTAAGGGTTAAAGGTGGACCTTTGGGGCTGTAAGGGTTAAAGGTGGACGTTTTGGTCTGTAAGGGTTAAAGGTGGACGTTTGGGGCTGTAAGGGTTAAAGGTGGACGTTTGGGTCTGGAAGGGTTAAAGGTGGACGTTTGGGGCTGTAAGGGTTAAAGGTGGACGTTTGGGTCTGTAAAGGTTAAAGGTGGACCTTTGGGTCTTTAAGGGTTAAAGGTGGACGTTTGGGGCTGTAAGGGTTAAAGGTGGACCTTTGAGGCTGTAAGGGTTAAAGGTGGACGTTTGGGTCTGTAAGGGTTAAAGGTGGACGTTTGGGTCTTTAAGGGTTAAAGGTGAATGTTTGGGGCTGTAAGGGTTAAAGGTGGACGTTTGGGGCTGTAAGGGTTAAAGGTGAATGTTTGGGGCTGTAAGGGTTAAAGGTGGACGTTTGGGTCTGTAAGGGTTAAAGGTGGACGTTTGGGTCTGTAAGGGTTAAAGGTGGACGTTTGGGGCTGTAAGGGTTAAAGGTGGACGTTTGGGGCTGTAAGGGTTAAAGGTGGACGTTTGGTGGTTAAAGGTGGACGTTTGGGTCTTTAAGGGTTAAAGGTGAATGTTTGGGGCTGTAAGGGTTAAAGGAGGACGTTTGGGGCTGTAAGGGTTAAAGGTGGACGTTTGGGTCTGTAAGGGTTAAAGGTGGACGTTTGGGTCTGTAAGGGTTAAAGGTGGACGTTTGGGTCTGTAAGGGTTAAAGGTGGACGTTTGGGGCTGTAAGGGTTAAAGGTGGACGTTTGGGTCTGTAAGGGTTAAAGGAGGACGTTTGGGTCTGTAAGGGTTAAAGGTGGACGTTTGGGTGTTTAAGGGTTAAAGGTGGACGTTTGGGTCTGTAAGGGTTAAAGGTGGACGTTTGGGTGTTTAAGGGTTAAAGGTGGACGTTTGGGTCTGTAAGGGTTAAAGGTGGACGTTTGGGTCTGTAAGAGTTAAAGGTGGACGTTTGGGGCTGTAAGGGTTAAAGGGGGACGTTTGGGGCTGTAAGGGTTAAAGGTGGACGTTTGGGGCTGTAAGGGTTAAAGGTGGACGTTTGGGTCTTTAAGGGTTAAAGGTGGACGTTATGGGCCTTAAGGGTTAAAGGTGGACGTTTGGGTCTTTAAGGGTTAAAGGTGGACGTTATGGGCCTTAAGGGTTAAAGGTGGACGTTTGGGTCTTTAAGGGTTAAAGGTGGACGTTTGGGGCTGTAAGGGTTAAAGGTGGACGTTTGGGTCTTTAAGGGTTAAAGGTGGACGTTTGGGTCTGTAAGGGTTAAAGGTGGACGTTTGGGGCTGTAAGGGTTAAAGGTGGACGTTTGGGTCTGTAAGGGTTAAAGGTGGACGTTTGGGGCTGTAAGGGTTAAAGGTGGACGTTTGGGTCTGTAAGGGTTAAAGGTGGACGTTTGGGGCTGTAAGGGTTAAAGGTGGACGTTTGGGGCTGTAAGGGTTAAAGGTGAATGTTTGGGGCTGTAAGGGTTAAAGGTGGACGTTTGGGTCTTTAAGGGTTAAAGGTGGACGTTTGGGGCTGTAAGGGTTAAAGGTGGACGTTTGGGGTTGTAAGGGTTAAAGGTGGACGTTTGGGTTTTTAAGGGTTAAAGGTGGACGTTTGGGTCTGTAAGGGTTAAAGGTGGACGTTTGGGTCTGTAAGGGTTAAAGGTGGACGTTTGGGTCTGTAAGGGTTAAAGGTGGACGTTTGGGGCTGTAAGGGTTAAAGGTGGACGTTTGGGGCTGTAAGGGTTAAAGGTGGACGTTTGGGTCTGTAAAGGGTTAAAGGTGGACGTTTGGGTCTGTAAAGGGTTAAAGGTGGACGTTTGGGTCTGTAAAGGTTAAAGGTGGACCTTTGGGTCTGTAAGGGTTAAAGGTGGACGTTTGGGTCTGTAAGGGTTAAAGGTGGACGTTTGGATCTGTAAGGTTTAAAGGTGGACCTTTGGGGCTGTAAGGGTTAAAGGTGGACGTTTGGGGCTGTAAGGGTTAAAGGTGGACGTTTGGGTCTTTAAAGGTTAAAGGTGGACCTTTGGGTCTGTAAGGGTTAAAGGTGGACCTTTGGGGCTGTAAGGGTTAAAGGTGGACGTTTTGGTCTGTAAGGGTTAAAGGTGGACGTTTGGGGCTGTAAGGGTTAAAGGTGGACGTTTGGGTCTGTAAGGGTTAAAGGTGGACGTTTGGGGCTGTAAGGGTTAAAGGTGGACGTTTGGGTCTGTAAAGGTTAAAGGTGGACCTTTGGGTCTGTAAGGGTTAAAGGTGGACGTTTGGGGCTGTAAGGGTTAAAGGTGGACCTTTGAGGCTGTAAGGGTTAAAGGTGGACGTTTGGGTCTGTAAGGGTTAAAGGTGGACGTTTGGGTCTTTAAGGGTTAAAGGTGAATGTTTGGGGCTGTAAGGGTTAAAGGTGGACGTTTGGGGCTGTAAGGGTTAAAGGTGAATGTTTGGGGCTGTAAGGGTTAAAGGTGGACGTTTGGGTCTGTAAGGGTTAAAGGTGGACGTTTGGGTCTGTAAGGGTTAAAGGTGGACGTTTGGGGCTGTAAGGGTTAAAGGTGGACGTTTGGGGCTGTAAGGGTTAAAGGTGGACGTTTGGTGGTTAAAGGTGGACGTTTGGGTCTTTAAGGGTTAAAGGTGAATGTTTGGGGCTGTAAGGGTTAAAGGTGGACGTTTGGGGCTGTAAGGGTTAAAGGTGGACGTTTGGGTCTGTAAGGGTTAAAGGTGGACGTTTGGGTCTGTAAGGGTTAAAGGTGGACGTTTGGGTCTGTAAGGGTTAAAGGTGGACGTTTGGGGCTGTAAGGGTTAAAGGTGGACGTTTGGGTCTGTAAGGGTTAAAGGTGGACGTTTGGGTCTGTAAGGGTTAAAGGTGGACGTTTGGGTGTTTAAGGGTTAAAGGTGGACGTTTGGGTCTGTAAGGGTTAAAGGTGGACGTTTGGGTGTTTAAGGGTTAAAGGTGGACGTTTGGGTCTGTAAGGGTTAAAGGTGGACGTTTGGGTCTGTAAGAGTTAAAGGTGGACGTTTGGGGCTGTAAGGGTTAAAGGGGGACGTTTGGGGCTGTAAGGGTTAATGCAGTTGAGCCTTACTTAAGTATCTCCACTACATCCTTGTAATCCACTACTTCTCACAGACAGATGTTGTACCTTGTGTTTGCTTTTCCAGCTCAGGCGGACAGCTTTAGTTCCTTTTCTCATTGGGATTCCCTTCCTGTCCGTTGAAAACCATAGATCTCTAAATGTGTTCTTTGTGTACTTTGTGTACCCTGGCTCCTCCCACCATCCAAACACATGCACTGATAGGTTATTGGTTCATCTAAATCCCCCACAGGTGTGACTGTGACAGTGTGTTTGTGTCTGTATGTTCAGTCTGTGATGAACTGGTCACATGTCCAGGGTGAACCCCGCCTTCACCCATATGTAGCTGGGATAGGCTCCGCCCCCGTGACCCTAGTGAGGATAAAGCGGGTTCAGAAAATGAATGAATGAATGAATGATGTCAAAAACAAAAGCTGTTCACTATATTTAAAAATGGCTGTGTACATTAGTCGTGTACGAAGCATTCATAGTGTTTGAACAGTCGGTACAGATGCTGGAGATGCTTACACAACATTGAATGAAATCAATCAATTAAAGTCTATTCAAATAACCTAAATATTATTTATGATAATGATAAATATCCTTTATTATTTTATTATTACTATTATTTTTTGTGTCATTTATGAGAAAAATACATAAATGAATACTTATTTAAAATATGTCATATGTGTCATTACAGATTAGATGTTCTACATACGAGGGGGGGGCTGAAAAGTTCATAGCCTGATGCAGAAGGAGTTCTTCCACAGCAGTGAAACTGTGCAGACATTAAATTCAACCTCTCCTGATACTAACTGCATGGTTTCCTTCCAGATAAACCAACACTGGAGAAATAATTTAGGACTTTAAACAGTAGTACCAGAGACATTTAGTGAACCATCCACGGCACCGTGGTCTGATCAAATGTGTGCAGAAGTTAGCCCCCCAGGACATTCATGCTGACATGGTGTCTATAGGGGCTGATGCTCCAGCTTTAGCAACTGTGCAAAACTGGGAAGAGGAGTTCAAGAGGAGGGAGAACGAGGGAGGGGTGAAAAGCAAGCATTTTCATGAAATGTCTGCAGTACTACTGTTCAAAGTCCTAAATTATTTCTCCAGTGTGGGTTTATCTGGAAGGAAACCATGCAGTTAGTATCAGGAGAGGTTGAATTTAATGTCTGCACAGTTTCACTGCTGTGGAAGAACTCCTTCTTAGTCAGGCTATGAACTTTTCAGCCCCCCCCCTCATATATAATAGCAAGTAAGTTAAGGAAACTACTTTTTCAGTAGTATCAAAGCTGCACAGTGTTTGTTTTTTCAACAATTGCCAGTTGGAAATCATTACGCATTGACCAATATACGCACATACACATATATATACAGATGAATTTTAGGATAACTCACGGTTCCACTGTATGACATTTCCCTGTTGTAACTCTATATGCATCACTGAGCCGTATACAGACATCTATAAGGTACTGCATATAACAAGTGCAGCTGTAAAATGAATGTAAGGGGACTGTTTAAAGGCAGGACATGAATTTGTCATGGCATTAGTCTTCTGATAAATGTATGTCAGACAACAGGAAACAGGCAGACAGAGGTTAAAGCAATATCAAACTTTTATTCTTAAAATGTAGTATAGAGGAACAGTAGTACAATTCAGACAGAAAAAGGAGAATGTAGTTCCATCTTTGAAAACCCTTGATAAAAACGTAAAAAGAGTAACCTGAATCTGCTTTGTGTTCGGAGGGCACCGAGGCATGTGCCCGAGTTTTGCATCACTGTTAAAGAGAGAGAAATTGAAAAATACAACCTTTTTTGCAACAGCGTAAAAAAATACAGCTGGGGAACAAAAAAACCTCTGCTTTTACATCTGTAGTGTTTTTGCTTTGTTTTTTGTTTTTTTATTTTCTCATTTGTCCGTATAACAAATACAGCATAAAATCTAAAACGATACATCGTAGTTTTTGAGTTTCATTCATTACAGTAAAATCAGTAGGATGGTAAATAGTATCAAAAAGAACAAAGACAAAAAGATGGTTGTGATGAACAAGCACACAGTGTGAACAGAGAGAAAGAGAGCGATAGGTTAAAGGACACAGAAATGAACCTCGACGGCAGGAGGTTTGGAGCTGACCGCCAAAGGATTCCACTAGTCATATATATATATATATATATATATATATCTCTTATAGTCATATAGTCTCAACATATATATATATATTTATAGATTTATTTATATATCTATATTATAACCCCTCCCACAGTGATTTGAAGGTAAAAGTGACACAAAGAGGATGAAGGTCTTTAGGATTAAAATACATCTTCCACTGCGAATAAAGGGAAGTTCCACATCTTCTGTATCATTAGCACTTTCAGTACACAACTGGAGATTATTCCACTGCATATGAACAGATACTGCTGTTCCATGTTTTAACCCGCAAACAATCCGTGTTTCTTCTTATAAAATATGTGCTTAATGAAATAACAAAAAAAAAGTAGGAGAAAAAGGAAAAACATCTGTGTAAAAGAACAAAATTAAACAAAAAAACACCAACATGTATCTAGTTAAAGTGAATGATTCTGTAGCATAAAAACATTTAAAAATCTCAACAATTACAGACACGAGCAAAAGGATTTTCTACACTATGCAAGTTTTCACCTGGCTTTTTCTCATACATTATAGCTCAACAATAATTAAAAACAAACAATTTTGGTTGGACAAATAGAAATTAACAGTCTTGATTGCATTTTGGAATTTATATATATATATATATATATATATATATATATATATATATATATGAATTAAATAACAAAAACAAAATGTCTAATAAAAAAAGTTGCGCATTGGAAGAAAAGACACAACAATTTTTATATCGTTCCATTCAGACCCGCTTTTGGGGAAGCAAAGAAACATAAAAAGAAAATTATTTTCATGAACGCAAAAGTAAGTGCATGTCTATGAGGCGCCATAGAGCTTCACTTTTTATGGAACAAAGTGTTTTTCCTACCTGGCAGACCTATTAAAAAAAAAAAAAAAACTTACATCAAATTAAATGGCTAACATTTTGTTTAGCTTTTACACATGAAAAATGGAGTTCTTTCAGACTGCAAACATTTTCTGCACACATTCCTCCCCCTCTGCTGCCAACGTTCAAGTGATTCAAAATATATAGACTGTATTTTCTCTTCGAACTCAGTACCAAATACAAACATACAGGTATGGGTGTCCACATAGGTCCGCAAAACATCAATGACAATTACTGCCGGTAGTTCAACAAAATGGTGTGTGTGTGTGTGTGTATTAAATAAAATAAGCTTAAAAACAAACAATGGCAAAGCATACCTGATAGTCGCTGTAGCACAACAGTGTTCTATAGTTTAAGCTGATTACATTACATATAACTGAGTCAGTTTTAAGCCTTATGATTATAATCATCATATATAGCCTGTAGGTCCAGTATTCTGCAACAAGCATTACAGCACCAAACGGTTAATCATTTGGCAAAAAATTCAAGCTTTAAGTGAAAGTCAAATGCTTTTTGTTTAATAATAAAGTGTTACTGTGACGCCGTGATTTGTATAAAGCTAGCGATAACATTTCCCCTTGTACTTTTTTTTTTTTTCATCTTTTTTCCTGCTTAAAAAGAAACCCTCACACTGTCTTTGTTTAAGCGTATTCAGTAGTTTTTTTGTCTCCTGCTAAATCTTGGTGTGCGGTCTGTTTGGCACAATATCACAGCCCTCTTAAATTAATCATAAATATGGCTGAGATACCTTAGAGTCACAAAACAGATTTTTTGGTTCCAAGATTAGTGCAGGGAAAGAAAAAAAATAGAAGAGAATAATATAATATTATTTAGCGCATCTACACAAGTTCTAAGGAGCAAGTTTAAACTCTTCCTGTCAGCGATAATGCTGTCTTCTGTGTACTTCTACAAGCACCAAGCAATATACTTTCAGACTGAGCAGACGGACATGACTACGCCTCTGCCTGAAGACAAAAAACAACAAATACAAATTATAGCATTTGATAAGACCATAATAACCTCTCTTCATAAATTAAATAATTAACATTTTCTTTTTTTCTTTTAGATGATTGGCCAACCCCAACTCAAAAACTACATCAGCCCCCTACCCAATTCTCCAGGAAAAAAAAAAAAAAAAAAAACATCACCAAAAACCTGATTCATCATATAATTTTTCGTTAGATTCTTTCTCTTGTGGGCGCTGGGCCCAGAATTGGACACATTTAAACAATAATATCTGTACATCTTGGAGTTCAACATCTACCAAAGCTTTTTAAATCCATCTCTTTGTCATATACTTGCACAATTAAGTAACCTCAAGGTTTGATAGCACTTTGGAGTTGATTGTTTACCAGCTAGTTTTTGTATACATATATATTAAACATCAACTTTTTTTTCTCGTTTGTTTATCAAGCTTGCTAAAACTCTAGTCCTCCTCCAGGGCAGCACCAGCGTTGCCCTCGCCCCAATTTGATTGGTCGTTATCAGTAGGTTCCTCCCCCTCCAGGTCTTCCCCCTCCTCCCCTTCGAAGTCCTCGTCCCGGGGGAACTCCATGCCCTCCATGGCCTCCAGGCCTTCCTGAGTGGCCTGGTGCGAGTCAGCGCAGTCTGCGCACACGCCGTAGCGTCGTGAGCCGTGGCGAATGCCGACACTGGCCGCCAGCATGAAGATCTTCTTGCACACCATGCACTTGTACTTTTTGTCCTTCTTGTGCACCTGTAACAGAGACATAAGGAAAGGGGGAGGAGGGGTCAGATAAAGCAGACGTTCCCATTTAGATACGTCTTTATACACAAAACAAAAAAACGTATCCGTTGCTTTATGAAACTAACAATTATCTTTCACAGCACAGGTGTCAAACATGCGTCCCAGGGGCCAAATCCGGCCCGCCAAAGGATCCAGGCTGGGCCTCGGGATGAATTTGAGAAATGCAAAAATTACACTGAAGACATGAACAATCCTTTTAGTTCAGGTTCCACATTCAGATCAATTCAATCTCAAGTGGGTCAGAGCAGTCAAATACTATCATAATAACATAAATACTCACAACTCCAAATTTTTCTCTTTGTAAATGTAAATATTTTCATGTATTTACACTAAAACAAAGTATAATTTCGCAAAAAATTTGAATAACCTGAACAAATATGAACAACCTGAAATGTCTTGAGAGAAGTAAGTACAATTTTAACAATATTCTCCCTGTTATTAAATGTTTTGTGTAGATCCACTGTGATCTGTAAGTTATAATGTACATGTGAAAATGATAAACTGAGGCAGCATATTGTTAAAATTACACTTATTTTTTCAGTTTGTTCATGTTATTCACACCTTTTGAAAGGATACTTTGTAGATGTAAGCCTTTTCATAATATAAATTTACTTTTTTTGCTCTAAAACAGAGAAAAATTTGGAGTCGACATTATTTCTACATTATTATGTTATTATTTTACTGGTTCGGCCCACTGCAGATCAAATTTAGCTGAATGTGAAACTGAACTAAAATGAGTTTGACAGCCATGTTTCACAGCATGGAAGTACATACACAGAGATTACCTTACACTCATAATTGTTGAAAATGACAATTGTTGAAAATGACAACTGCAACCACTAGATTATTCTCGTTTCATACTCACTTCAAATATTTACGAAGCAGTCTATTTACTTCATTGTTTTTCTATGGATTGTAATTATAAATTTTTTGAAGTTATATAAAAAAACTGCTTTCTTTTTAGACGAATACTGACAACAAAAAGCCATACCAGCTCTTAAACCTGAGGAAAACCTTGAGGTGACTTCCATTTTAACACTCCTCTTTTGTGTCTCTTATTTTGTGAAAGTCATTACAGATCAAAGTCAGGGATGGAAACTGCAAATTGACTTACAGTCTACCTGCATCAACATAAAGGGAGAAACAACTACAAAACAAATGTTTATTTCACTAAAATGTTTTACTTTAAATGTGTGGCTGAATGTAACCAGATTCTATTACAGACTTTGTGACCCTTCTCCTTCATCCTATATTGTACTTACTGTATGTTATGTTCTACTCATTCTCCTCACATCACCACAAATCTTATGTGACCTCTTTTAGTGTCAAGACTGATAACTTAGCCATGAGATTTGAAACTGACATTGCTACAAATTAAATTCTGTGACACAACTGCCTTAATTTTTTTGTCTTTTCCAATTTTTTATGACACTATCACAGGTACTTACATGATAAACAATAATCAGTTCTTTTTTTCTTTCTTTTTTTTTTGGGAAATTCTTGTAATATTTCTTAATATCACTTGGATCATTGTAGATAATCAATTTACCAAGACTGGGGTAGTTGTTTGTTTACCTGCTTTACTAGTTTCAGCTACTTCCTGTAGCCTTCGTCAGAAGTGTCACAATGATTTTGCTGTGTCTTATGCTGCGTTTCCACTACATGGAACCGGCTCGACCCCGGTATCAGGTCCTATTCCTGGAGACCGTTTCCATTACAGGATACTACTGACTTTACAGTACCTGGACGTCATAATTTCATCAGTGGTGGGCAGTCAGGGCCAGCAAGGCCTTCTCTGCTGGCCTAATCACTGTCAGAAACACTGACTTACAATTACACCTAAATTCTAATATTTGTTCCATGAAATTGTATTAATTTATTCCCACTAGACTATTCTATTAATTTCTTCATGTTTCTCTTAGCTTCACTACTTCCAGTTCATGTATGTGGACGTAAGATATTTGGTCCAATCAGGTTTCAGTCTCTATGTTTGGCCAGGGTTCATCTAATCTGCCCTGGGCCTTCAGAATCTGTAGTGCTGGCCAATGTAACTTACACTACATTGCAACAGGACTGTTTCTTTAACCAATCAGATTTCAATTTGGCCTCCCAGGGCCAGCTAGCTGGCTCACAACTCCTTCCTTTGATTGAATAAGAGCAAAACTATTATTTGATATAGCACTGGCAATATTCTTTTTGGTTTATGTCAGTGAAGCTCATTTGAATTTAAGTATTAACACATTTGAGGTAGAATTTTTTTTACGCCCACAATGGCTGAATAGTCAACTGTATTTATCAATTAAACCTGATCAGACGAAGGAAGTGGATAAACTAAGTGTGTGTGTCCGAGACATAAAGACCTGGGTGACCGCTAATTATCTTTTACTTAACCCTGAAAAAAACAGATATCATTATAATAGGCCTTAAAAGTGTGAGACTCCCTAACTGACCAGACAGTCACTCTGGACAATGTGAGTGTAGCCTCCAATGCTACAGTGAAAAACCTAAGAGTTTTTTTGACCCAGATCTATCATTTAAAGCACAAATTAACCAAGCCTGCAGAACAGCTTTCTTCCACCTGTGTAACAAAGCCAAAATTAGAAATATTTTATCCAAAAATGATCCTGACAAAATGATTCCTGCATTTGTCACATCTAGATTAGATTACTACAATTCCCTACTCGCAGCGTGTCCTAAAAGTTCTGTAAAAAGTTTCAGTCTGGTTCAGAACGCAGACTATTGACTACGAACAGGAACTAATAGAAGAGAGCATATCACCCCGTGCTCCAAGCCCTTCACTGGCTTCCATTTGAGTTTAGAATTAAATTTAAAATCCTCCTTCTTACATACAAGACCATTAATGGCATGGGCCCTTCTTATCCTAAAGATGCTCTAGTACCGTACCATCCAAACAGAACACTTTGCTCTGTGAATGCAGACCTACTAGTAGTTCCCAGGGTCTCCAAAAGTACAGTAGGAGCTAGAGCCTTTAGTTACCCAGCTCCTGTCTGATGGAATCAGCTTCAGCTAATATTAAAGAGGCCAACACAGTCTGTACATTTCAGATCAGACTGAAAACGTTCCTCTTTGAAAAAGCTTATGGTCAGACTAGTTGAAAACAGACTGAACCCACAGTTCAGTCTAAGCTGCCCTAGGAGCAATAATACTGGGGTAAGTACAGTGCACTGAGTCCTACCACCTGTTTCTGGTACTACGGACCACTTCTGTCTGGACTTAGAATTTCCAGTTTCATCACTATTCACCCGGTGTCCTTTTTCCCCGTTCCCCTCTGGGGGAGGGGCTACTGTTTCAGATGTAGCCGCCTGGGGCCCAATGACGACGGGATCTGAGGTGACTCATCTGTGCCCTGTCCTGACCTGTGACCCCGGACCCCCTCCCTCACCCTCTCCTGTCTGGATGGACCTCCTCACCCTCATCTGACTAGATGGACCCCCTCACATGCCCCCACCCTACTGTATCTTTACCAACTGGAACTACATCAGTAAATGGATGTCCATCAGTCCTGGTGCATCTACAGTCTGTCCGTCCATGGGAGTGGATCTGTCCTTCACTGTGGTTCTCCCAGAGGTTTCTCTTTTCCTACTGGGTTTTTGGAGTCTTTCTTTGCCGAGAAGGAGGGTCTAAGGACGGGGGATGCCCGGGACATTAACCCATTTCCTTCATCTACTGTTTATTTGACTGTGGCTTATTTTCATATTCAACTAATTCTGTAAAGCCCTGGGAGGCAACCATGTTGTGATGTAGGGCTCTACAAATAAAACTGAATTGAACATTACAAAACCTGCCTAATTTGGACAAAAAGTCATATTGCCATTATTGTGGACACACTGCGATTTCATGCACAGAAAATGCACAGATTACTGGTCATTTTGAAAATATTCAAAGTAAAAACATATTAACCTAAACTAGAGAAGGTACAAGACTTGATGCAATACAATGGTAGAGACTTTAATTTTCTCTCCGTGTCCCTGAATTCAAAATCTGACCAGACACACACTAGGCCTTTTGTGAATATGTTATTACACAGGCTGGAAACCCACTTTGATTAAATGTGCAGGTCTAACAAAAAAATAAAAATTGTTCTGCTGTCTGTCACAGGTACAGTGTCAATATTCACTGGCCTCATTTGATTTAATCATGATGTGTTCATTGTGATGGACCTTTGAGTTAAAAAATCTGACCACCTCAGATTCCACTGCTCAAACTTTCAAAGTTTTCAAATCTTGTTGCACTGCTTGTGTAAAAATCTGCCATACATAAGCCATGTGTTGTGGTGCAGTTAAGGTGGAAGCAGATGCTGTGGATGATGTGGTGGGGGTGAGGAATACCAGAGTGGAACCAGAGTCCTGTACATGTACGTTTGAGTGTGTGAGGGCTCACCAGGGAATGTCTTTTTACGTGCTCGCGGCGAGTGAACAGCTTGCCGCAGATGTCGCAGCTGAATGAGCGCACGCCCGAGTGGATGATCAGGTGCCTCTTGAGCGTGCGCCGGTGCTTGGCGATGTAGTTACAGTGGGGGCACTTGAGCTTATTGAGGACTAGATGCGAGGACTCACCTGCACAAGGAGAAAAACAACACACAGATGCAAGAAGTAGTCAGAACAGATGTAGTACAAACTTGTTTAACTGCTGCTTTACATTGCTCATATTACAATAAATTTGCAAACCAGAACTTGAATAAGCCTGTAATGACACAGGGTTTGTCAGGATCCAATATCCTGTTTATCCAATCACTGACTTCAAATACGGAACCCATTACAAGGAAATTAATACAAGCCACAATTTTATGCATCACAAAAGTGACGTTCGTGAGGATATACAGCTGATTACTGTGTTGGTAATGTAAACTTCACAATCCAGCTCTGTGGCTGTTGCCAAGTAACTGGTGTTTGCCTACGGCTCAGCATAATGATGAATGTGTCATTGTGGGCCATGTTAGACAGGACACTGAAAGATTTCCTTAGCAGCCAGCACAGGAGTGAAAAGGCAAAATGATGTAATTCAGTAAAAAAACAAACTAAATACTGCAATTAGAAAAAACCTACTGCTGTGCAAATGCAGAGGAGGTACAGCTACTGAACTGCCCCTATCGATGATGAAGTAACCTTTTACTAAGGCCCAACCCCCTTGGTTACTGTTGCTATGCCTGTAAAGCTGTGCATCCAACACATCAGTCTATGGTGCTTTTGACAATATCAGATATATTCCACAAGAAATAACAGGACATTTGTGTAGTAACAGTTATGAAATGGCAGAGACGTACAAAGGTAAGATGAGAGCAACCTTTACAAAATAGTGCAAACGAGGGAGATTTGATCAAATTACCACCAATACGCTCACCAACATTAAGTAGCTATGCAGATGGTTGAGATGTGATTCATGTTAACCTTAGGTAGTTGTGCATCATTTGAGGATGAAGGAACACTGCCCATAAAAACAGAAACAGTAAGACTGCTTTTAGACAGATTTTGCTTTCTAAAGCTGTGTGTACAGCTAGCCAATGTCAGCTGAGCTTAGACCAAACAAAGTTTTTCTGCATCTCTATTCACTAATGCTACGTTATCAGAGTACCCCTGAAGTGCATACATTAGTTGATTTTGTCTACCACTGATATTTTATAAATATATAGAAATGTTACATTTTTTTCCTTTAATATCTTATTCATCATTGAATTCCTACTCCATAATGTCATAAGATTCTAGAGAAAAAAAACATTCACCAGTTGTCCTTCATTCTCAAACGTAAATATACATAACTTAGTTTGTATGTAAATTCTCAGTCAGTTCAGTGACTAGGCTTAGTTATGGTTGCTAATGTAGGGTTGCACAGTGAACTTATTAACCCTTCAACAACGCCCCCCCCAAAGATATAATTTCAATGAAACTGGCTGCTTGGAATTGGCAGCTGTAGAAGCGTCATAAAAGCTACTGTATGTGCGTGTGTTCCTTTTCTTCGGTCGTTTTGCTTTATTGTATGTTTCAGATGTCAAAAAAGAGTGGAATAACAGAAAAGGACAAAGAGTAGAATTGAAGTTTTACAGGTTTTTACTAAATAAGGTACTCAGAATGTAAATCAGAAAGAGATTTAGGATGTTTAACATGAACTGTAAGATACTGAAGAACAATAAGTAATTTAATTTTGGCCCAGCAGTTTTTTTTTGGGGGTCTTTTTTCTTAATCAGTCCAGCTGTTTTCTGACACCTGATTGAACTCCAAAAAGCAGTTTACACGGTCAAAACTCTGCAAAACCAGTGAAAAAAAGGAAATTCACCTAAACACTGCAAACAGTGAAAACAAAAATTGACAAGGAAAATGGTGAGAAAAAAAAAACAAAAAAAAACTGTCTATTTTCATAGCGAGTTGGTCTCACTCACTGCTCTGTGTCCCTCCCCATTACACAGGTGGCAGGGGGTGCACTGAGCATGCTCAGATGTCTATGGCACAAGGTGTATTCTATCAGCACATTTTTAAATTTTTCCCATTGAGCAAATGGTTGAATTTTTATGAATTTTTAAAATAAATCATACATTCAGAGCACTCACCACAGACACGTCAGAGGTTAAAGGGATAATTCAACAACTGCAGTTCCCTAATCCAAAATAAATGTTGAGAGTTTAAAGCATACCTGTCAAACTCATAAAAAGTGACGGCCTGTACTTACAATGCCATTCTGTACAGTAGGATCACACTCCACCATGCCTACTGTTATATCACTTAAGTACTGCAAATAACACCAGTAATCAAATCAGGATTTCACCTCACCACTACTTTATGAACCATGGTGGGATACTTATGGTAACAAGCTCTGGACAGCTAAGCTTCGACCGATAAACAAGCAATCTATTGATTTTGAAAAGGCTTCAAACAGTGAGCTAGTTTTCACTGTAAAGAGGGGGGTAACAGGGCCTGGCCTTTTGTTTGAGCAAAGGAGCACACAACAGAGGCGTTGTCAGGGCAGTTGCTAAGGGGGGAGGAGGAGGGGGATGGGGAAGAGTGTTGATGAGAAGCAGATCACCTGTGTATTCCCTCTTCTGTGTATATGAGTGATGTATTCAGCAGAGAATCACCTTATGGTACTACAACAAGCAGCTAGTTTTCCCTGTAACTATATTTACAGAGGTGATGGGAGAATTCAACCTTGAATTGATTTAAAAAAACTAAAACAAAACACAAACATCTGTCTATTTTTCTTTTAAACTATACTCAAGAGTCATGGTGGTAAGGGCTGACGCTGACAGTGAGGTGACACTCTAGATCAGGACTGAGGCTACAGCCACACTAGCACCTCTTTGTTTTAAAAAGCATAGCTTGTCTAACATTTACATGTAGTATTCACACCACTCTTGGTGTTTTAACCTCCTTCAGACTTAAGGGACTTGTGAAAACATTTTTAACCCATATTTCAGCTTATGAACTCCAAGACTGTGTTGTCATATGGGCCGACAAAAACACTGATTTTTACAAACGATTATGCACACTGCCTTCACTGCCTGACTGGGTCTCAACCTTTAATGTGACTACTTATGGAAGAAAATCAGACACCCCCCTTGACTACCAGCTGTTAATTTAACATACACACTGAATTGTAGGTGATTCTATTCGATAAATCCAGCATCTTATCAAGATACTACGGTCACCATTCACAGCAGAAGGTAATTGGATGGTTTTTGCAATATCTGCGTTTAGACTCTGATCTCTGTCCACTCCAGTGTTCTAGCAAAGTTGCAGAAATACCTTTTTAAAATAAACCTAGATGAGTGTAGATGTAGCCAGAGTCTGTTAATGTAATGTGTGGTTTTGTGGTCCACACTGATGAACATATGCAGTAACATTTTACTCTATTCATTTTGTATACCCACTGTGTCTTGAGTGGTCTGACCTTAAGCTATGTAATTTTTTTTTTTTTTCAAAATTAAAAAAGCTTTATGATGGGATCAAAACTACGTTAAACTTCTTTTCAAAGCTGCGTAAATAGGAAAATCATTAACTTCAGGAAACAGTGGAATTTCCTGCCACTTTACAGCCTTGTAGCCTCCTCATTACCAAACCAATTCCTAAAAGCCTGACACTGGGATGATGCAGATTGTGATCAGGTATTATCTTACTCTTAATTAATGGCTGGACTGCCCACACTCTGACAAAAAATGTATAGTCTAAAAAGTGTTTGCCTGGTGAAGTCTAGAGAGTGCGGCATCTTACCATTCTCCCAGGACTCCCCTTGCTGTAAGTCTTGGATGATGCTATACTGGATCTGATTGGCCAGCTCTGGGAAAAGGGGGGAGGGGGGGCGGACGGACAAGAGAAACAAGAGGGAGGGACAGAGAGAGAGAGAGAGAGAGAGAGAGAGAAAAAAAGACAGACAGAGAACGAGAAACAGCAAGAGGGAGAGAAAGACAGAGAGAGCGAGGGGGTGGGGTAGGGGGTGGAGAGAAAGAGATGAGAGGTGGGTGAGAGCCTGGGGGATGCACACCTCAGAACGCCTTGTGTACATTAACTAAGCACCACCCAATGCATGAAACAATGGAAGTGAACATCATAAGCAAACACACCTACCAGCCCCCTACCTTACTATATGTAAAGTTGTGTGTTCACCAGGCCAGAACACACTGGACTCAAAAAACAAACTGATGGCTGTAAGCAGGAGGGAATGGGTTAATTAGACAAGTCAAGCCTTTACTCCAGCTCAGCTTACACTCTGCTTTTGTGAGCATTTGTGCGTGAGCACCTGTGTGTGGGGTTCTTCCAGCATCAGCGCTTAAAGGCCATTAGCGGCACGCCCCTCTGAGTGTGTGTGTGTCTATTCTCCCTGGGTCAATATTTGGAATAGTGAGGACAGCCCCAGTGCATTAGAGTGGATTAGGGAGGGAAGGGACTGGCCCTGCAGGCTTTACACCTCTGGGGTGGGGGGTTTATTGTACATGAGCGTGCATAGTTTAACAGATACTAGTAGTGTGTATGCAAATGGGGGTTTTTTACCTGCTCTGTGTGCCTACGTGCTGCACCCAGCCCTTGAAACAACCCAAACCAGCTTTTGTTTGGAGGAGACCCAAGAATTTATTGGCTGTGGTCAGAGCACACAGCTATGCCTAAGCACTTATATATTAATACCTGCAACCACTGTATTTGTCATATGTGCCACAATGCTTTTCCATGTGATCTGATTTTTTTAAATTACTTTAAACACAACATATGGCATCAGGGGAACAGCACTGGACTGGGTTAGGAGTTATTTAACTGACAGTTTGTGAAGTTGGGTGATCACTGTTCACAATGTTCAGACATTACTTGTGGCATCCCCCAGGGGTCAGTGCTGGGCCCAAAGTTGTTTATTCTTTATATTAATGATCAATGTAGGGTGTCTATAGGTACACACACCAATCTGACTGCCAATCATCACCAGAACAGGTAGCCCGACTAATCAGTCGGCTCCCGTCTCCCCAATACAGACAAAGAAGTGTGAAGAACACACCAAACTGACTACTGACTGCAGTGTACGTTCTGCGCTTGCGCAAGATCTCTAGACCAAAACACAGAGCTTGCTGTCGTCAGTCACTGTTGTCAGCAGAGAGTATTGAGTAGTCAAGAAGGGTTGTTGATGTACGTGTTGAACAGATGGCTAGTAATAAGAAGACACTGGTGTTGTCAGCTCTAGGGCTTCTTCTTGCGGAAGAAGAAAGAGGTCACAGGTGAAAACTAAAGGAGAAATCGCACTATGCTAACAATGCTAATAGTGCTCACTTCATGGAGTGAATGAAATCCATAGTCAACACTGACTGGCACTTATTCAGATACAATATGAGCAGTGAATGGACTATTATAGAAGACAATAATAGTGTGAAGTACCGTGGCAGAGCTGGATTCACATGGAAACTTCTAGTTCACCGATTCACTAGTCAAGGACTATCCCTCCACCAATCAGACTGACCCGACTGAACAGCGGGTAGTGGCCAATTACACATGTTGAATCGACTGCAGAGACTGGAGACAGCATTAATGACGGCCAATCGCAGAGAACACACACACCAGACTCACGTCACTGATGTCACCAGACTGCCCGACGATGTCCGACTGCCAAAAATCGGGTTGGTGTGTCTTTGCCTTAAAGTGTTGAAGCTGGTGCTATTTGCTGATGACAAATATTTTTCACTCCAGAGATCATTTGAAGATCTCAATGCAACAGATAAATACAGAATTGAGAAAACTAAAGTTATGGTTTGACAAATTTTCACTAAACCTGAACAAAACATGATTTATGCTCTATGGGAACTCCAGGAATGAAATGCAAACAGGGACTCAGATGGATGGGGAAAACATTGAAGTTAGTGAAATCAAATTTGTAGGGTTGAGTTATTTGCTTTATTTTCTTATTTGTCACCTGGGCTTACATAATTAATATAAAATTAACATTATTTATCAGGAATGTGCAAAAGAATTGTTTTGAACTAATCACTATAATAGATTCTTATTTTGCTATGACAGTAATGTGAAAGAAATATTAAAAATTATTTGCTGCATCATTTGTAAGTATAAACCTGAATACAGGTCGTTCAGTATTTTGATAATATGATTGTTGTCCTGCAGTCTCTTGAGCTCTAAACCTCCTGGTCTGAATTTATGACACACAGATCAGATGATGTTCTGACTATTTCACATGAAATATATGAAAGGCCCCATATGTGATAGAGTTGACCTGCCTCTCCCAGACCCCAAACCATGTCACTCATCTGGACTGGGGGAAAAAGAAAAAAAAAAAAAATCTAAAATATAATTACTTGGCCAGAGTGTCTGTTTAGTACCAGGGCTCAGTAACTATCCACAATTAATTGTTATACAAATAATTGTGATTCACAATATTATTGTTTATTTAGTGAACACCATCCTTTCTGTTTATGGTTCTAATTCTCCATTTAACTCATAGCAGAAAAGAGATGCAAAAAGATTGTCACTAAAACATGAGTGAAACAAATGTAAATGATGTGTAAATAATCATTAAAAGTGTTTTCTGTTTTTATAGAGGTGAACAGAGACACTGTTACAGGTCTACCACTAACTGGTGTCTTTTTTTATGGCTAGTCTGCAAAAACAATTGTGTTGTAAATCTCCTGCCTAACCATGCCTAATTCGGACTCAATATGAGAAACTTTACAAAAACATAAATGGCAATATTCTGAATATGAATTGAAATTAAGGATGCAGCAATACATCAAGACACCTGCTGATATCAGCCAATATCTGTATCCACAAATGATACAGATGCATAAGATGTCTTTTTGTTGGGGGAAGGTAATTATGTGTCAATGTGATAAAAGGCTGAAAGACTTTAAAATTAAAAGTTTACTATTTTTGTATTTACATAATGAAGATTTCCCCTTTCATAGGGGAAAAAAGGACAAAAACAACATAAATTAACAGTAAGTAACATCAGTATTGGCATTGGCTTTAGGCCAAAGCATAATTTCAATCAGTACTTTCCGGTTTGAAACCAACTTCTAACAATTTTTTATGTTTGCTGTTACATATGTCAAATGTTAAATAAAGATTCTTTATTTAACATTTGGCTTTATTTATTTGTCAGTATATAGCTAGATCACACACTTAGACACGCACCACACACTGAAATTGACCTTCTGTATGTAACCCATCACTAGAACATGCAGGAACTCACCACACACTGCAGACTAGGAGCAGTGGGCTGGCCATATCAAGTAACAGGGGAGCAAATGGAGGGGGGGCCGGGTGTCTTGCTCAAGGGCACATCAGCCAACAACTTTCTACCAGTCCAGGGAATCGAACTGGCGACCTTTCAGTCACAAGCTGCATCTCTAGCCTTCTAGGCGACGACTGCCCCCTAAATTACTATACTGTTGGTTTATGTTTCAAGTGGCTTAAAGGTATAATAATACAAGGCCTTAGTTCGCTGATAAATTATATCAGTCGATAAATGACTCTTCACATGTATGAAAGCAATCACTGACAAAAAATGTGCAAGGATATTTTGTGTAGATTTAATGACCTCCACTTAGCAAAACAGGAGTTTCACCTGGTGTGTAGCTGTGCAGACATAAAGTGTTACCCTATGTACGATTATTTCTGCTTTGTAAAACATAGCGCAACTAACATTTTAGATGTCATGTGACACACATATCCAGATCAGGTAGCAACAAATGAGCACTGTTTGCAACATAGTCTCGAAAGGCTAAAAAACACCAGTGCCAACTGCTATCACATATTGTAACCTTTTCACAGAACAAATCTCTGCAACAAGCACTGGAGAGGTTTTCAAGTCATTTTCAGAAGAGTGGAATTAATATTGCGATGAGTACACAAACTGTAGATTTTCAAGCCTTTCCCTGACACACATTTCTAACAGAACAAAAATAACATCACATATACGCTACCTATCCGATATTACTTTAATCAAGTTCTCATAATCCAGGTCAACACAGGGCTCAAACCTTTTGCGAGTTCAGTAGCTAATCTAATAATGCATACTTCTTATGAATACAGAGAGAATGCACTCTTAAAGAACTGAGGTCACCTTTAATCTGAACACATAAAACACAATATTAAGAGTTAAATGCCCTGACTAAATGAAACACTTTTTCATTTCAAGTGGCAAACTCAACATTAAACATACTGTATAATTTTCTGCACATTTCTCCCTCAAATTCTCTGGCCACCACCTCCATCACATGCTAGATTTCAACAAAAGTGAATCCATCAGTCAAGGCTGGAAAAAGCTTTCCGAGTGTGTCTATCCAAAATAAAATTGTAGCATGGAAAGGTCTTTTACAATCGCATGTCCTTCCACAGGAGTAATATTCACGTCTGCACTTTGAAGTAAATGGACTATTGAACCCACAAGTATAATTTAGGGATAAACAGCTGCCTTGAAACTTTTTACAGTGACTAATAGTTACTTGAAGTCTTCACCATACCTTTATTTGGCAAATGAAGACATGGAGCTAAACAACAAAGATGCATGAAGAGTGGAGGGTGGAAGCATTCGCACAAAAATTCACTATCTAGGCTATTACGACACCTTGGATCTCACACACACAAACACACACACACTAAAAAGAGCCCTAGGAGGAGTCAGAGGCACTAAGAGCATTCAGGCACATTTAGGGAGGCCTGGGGGAAGAAATGATTCCCCTCCACTTTCTTCATTATCCTGCATTAGAGAGAGCTTCTCTCTCACACACGTTGTGCCCTCCCCCGCCCTCCAGCACTTCACTTAATAGAGTATGTGATATCATTATGGTTACATGGTGTGCTGAGCTTAATGGGGCCAACAGAAGGAGAAGGCCTGAGCTGAAAGAAGAGATTACCAAGAGTGATACACTGTGTAGATCGTCGTACGGACGGCTGGATAAAGTGATGGGTATAAAGGGGAAGTGTCAACGACAAAAATACTGCAACTGGATCAGACTGGATCACTTGCAGGATACCAAACTTTTTCAGCTCAAGCACCAAAAGCATCTCCGCAGGACCCAAACATACCAAAATTAATTATTAACTGCCTTGACAACTACATTTTTTTACTAACACTTCCACCATTAGATCATCATGCACGACATCAGAAACAAACAGACCAATATCGCAAAAAAGAACTACAGCTTTGTCACTGCTGGCATCAGCTTGACTGAATTTGTCTCAGTTTGGATGTTAATGCATTACATTTCCACTGCATGCATATTACTCCTTTAGTGTGTCACAATGACGTGAACTTCACAGCATCAAACTTAAATGTTATATTAAGGTTTTTTTCAGATGATAATATTTGTAGTTTAGACTCCAGTCTGCAGTTGACTTATCAGACATAGCTGATTTGAGAATTTCCTCTGTCGCTTTCAGAGATTTCCAATGAATTTGGCTCAATGTCCCATGATGACATATGATTCTGGACTGACCAATCTATGAGAAACAAAGAAACTGAGTACTCCACCTTCTACATTGATGGAGAGGAGGTAGAGAGTTCCGTGGAGTCCACATCTTAGCTGACATCACCTGGTCCACAAACATCTCTCACCAGGTGGGGAAGGCACAACAGAGACTGTACTTCCTCAGGAAGCTCCATCAAGCCCACCAACCCCGACCCCTGTTAATAAACTTCTACCACTCCACCATCAAGAGCCTCCTGACCTGCTGCTGTACTGCAGAGGACAGGAAGGACCTGCAGCAGGTAGTAAGAGCAGCAGAGCAAGTGATTGGGACAGCGCTACCCCCCATCCCCACTATTGTAAATTGGGAAAATTAATTTGTGGATCATAGCATTTTTATGTATTTTACTCACTGTGACAGGCGGTGACCCAATAAAATTAAAAACATTGTGAAACCAATTTTTCTCTTTTTTTTTCACAGCGGCAGTGTAACCCCCATCTCAGTGCAGAAATAAACCCCCGTAGGTGGGCGTTTCTCTCCTAAGCTGCTGCTCTGGAGTGATTAGTAGTCGAGATCATAGCTGAGTGTGAGTCAAGTTTAGGCTATACATGCAGGCCGGTTAAAGCTTAAATATACTCCAACTGTTATGTGATACACAGCAAAAGCAGGACATATAATCCTTGCTTTTGTCTAATTTTTAGTTTGCTGCTGTCAGAAGTAGAATGCAGTGGATAATTAACTGACACCACAGCCTTAAAGGAGTGATATTTTGATTTTTTAAAAATGTAATTATGCATTTTAAAACATTTCTCTATGGTCTACATAAACTGTAAATGCTCTGCTTGGGTCTGAATTCTTCATTAATTCAACTCCACAGGTCCATCTTCAACCCTGTTTCTGAGCAATGACACAAGGTTGTTTTGAGCGCTGGCCCTTTAAATGCAAATGAGCCATTTCACACCCCACCCCCTCCAGGTTGTTGATTGTGCTGCTTTGTCCCATTCAGCCACTTGTGTTCGTTAATACAACCAACAACTTAACATTTTAGGTAATCGGCTCAAAGTTTGAACATATTTTCAGTATGAACTACAACCGCTGCTGCTGACAAACAATTGTGGCATACTCGAGAAATGTTCATTGGAAGTCTTGACCTTATATGTGCAAATGTCGTGACGTAACAAATTATGAAGGAATAAAAACGGGTTGTAGAAATCCACTCAACTTTTGCCAAAATGAATAAAAAGATAGCTTTGCAGCACCTGGAGGGTTCAAATTTTTTGAACTATTAGAGTCCCCACATACACAAATAAATGTACCAAAGACCAACAAAAGTGGGTTTAGCTAAATATGACCCTTTTAAAGTATTACTCTCCTGAACCCCAACGACCCCTACTGGGTAAACCAGACCAAACCCACATTGAAGCTGAAGCAGAAGCATTGCTCAAATGTTCAACACATCATTATAAATACTTATAGCTCCAAAAAATGCATGTACCACAGAGGTGTGTGTGTGTGTGTGTGTGTGTGTGTGTGTTGGTGTGTGTTTGTGTGTGTGTGTGTGTGAGTGAGTGTGAGAAATACAGCAGTAAAAAGTGCTGGTTGTATTTGTACATTATCTACGTCCTCATGTGCTGAGTCATGGTAGCTCTGCTTTGTGTCTGAAGGCATAACATCCATATGTAATAAAGGAAATGACAAAGCAATAAAAAGATGCAGATAAGAGAGAGGTGGGGAAAGGAAGCTACAGGTTAAAAGACCATTTCAACCTCTGCATTCCTCACAATACTTTTGCAATTCTTTCACCATAGCTCTGCCAATAAAGGAGTCTTGGCAAGGTTGGTTATTAACAAAAAGGTAACGATAATATTCCCTGTTGGACCTGGCCATGCCTTCAGGCTTTATGAACTTGAGCACACAATAAAGACAGAATTCAATGAGGTGTCTTATTCACTTTGTGAAATATATGACCAGTTTCGCTCAGCCTCTTGTCTAGTCTACTGCAAAAAATGTAAGAGAGTGGCCTGAACAAATGTATTTTAATCTTTCCAAACACTGAATGGGAATGGGAAGTGGATACCTGGTTCATACATGCAGATTTACTTCCAGAGGAGATTTTAAATAACTGGTCTAGAAATGAGGTCTTTCTGAGTGTTATACACATATTATTAGGCTGAACAGTTATTCAAAATTGCAATATAAAATTGTATTGTTGATTGACACTGGCTATTTGCAAATAAAATGAGCCAACATTTACTCAGTGTGTTATATTAAAGGTTGTTTGAAAAATTTGTGTGATTGTATTTGCCCTCATTCAAAGACAGAATGATCAAGGCCTTGAAGATCATTCAGCTATTTATTTTTTGTAGACTTTGTTTCCTGGAAACAAAAGGGAGACTAAATTAAACAGAAATAACGCTAAAATTGGCATTGGGTATCAGTCAAACCATCAAATTCTAGGCCAGTTAACAATATCAGTGCTTTCCCAAATTAAATGGAAAAAATTGACATTCTTTGTAAAATAACTCCTATCATATCTACAATACGTGTGCTTCAAAAACTGCAACATGATTTTTACATATTGTTCTATCCCAATACTTATCTTACAAAAATACATTTTAGTAGTGGAGTGTGTGAGGTGTAGTTAACGCGCAAGTATCTGTGTCATACCAGCATTTTCAGAGAGTGTGGAGAAATCCTCTCTGGGGTAGGAGGCAGAGGGCTGGATGAACATTCCCTCATCAAAACCCTCTTCTGGTTCTGGTGGGAAGTTGTACACAAATCGCCGTGTGGTGGTCTGCTTTTTCCTCCGTCCGCTTCCAGCTGCAGAATCTGACACGTCTCTCTTTATTACCGCCGGTGCTGCTGCGGCTCCACCCGTGGCTGGCTCGTTCCAGACGAATACCTGCGCCTGGCCGCTTGCTGCTCGAGTTTCATTGGTCTCTGCTGAATCTGACGAATTGTCGTTGTGATGGCTCCAGCTCCCAGAGGCTCCCGGGGTCAACAGGGCACAGCCCTCGCCCCCGGCCATCGTCACCTCTATGTCACTGGTCTCCTCCTTCACCCTGCCACCTTCATCATCATCTTCCATAGCTTCCTTTGCTTGGTTGGTGCTGGCCTTGATCGACAGCTTTGACAGGATGCTCGTGGCCCAGAAGTTGCTTGGTTTCCGGTCCACTCCTCTTTGTCCTTCTTTGGCCACCATTTGCCTCTTGTTGTAGTCCACCACTACTGAGTCAGGAGCCTCCTGCTTGATGCTGATATTCAACGCATCCTTAATAAAAGCTCTACATGAATGTACAACTTCTGTCATCTGGAGGTAACTTGCAACCGACATCACCTCAATGGCATTTTGGCTTGTGAGCAGCAGATTCCCGGAGTAGAGAAAGTCGAGGATTACCGAGAAGCCTTGGACTGCAGCAACATCCAGGTGTGTGACTGTGGCCTGGTCCTGGGCCTCGGTCTTGGTCAGACAGTAGAGGGTTTTAAAGTATCGGCTGCCTGCAACCAGAATGTTCTTGTGTGCGCGGAACACCTGGCCAGAGACAATTATGTTGACATCGCAGAGGATGCCACTTTTGCGTTGCTTGTCTAGCTCCTGGAGAAGCTGGTAACAATAGGAGTTCTCATTGGGTTTGTTACGATAGTCCTCCTCTGAGGAGTTTGTGGAGGGGCTGGTGTTATCCGATGGTCTCACTGGCTCCTATTAGAAAAACAAAGAAAGAGACTAGTTATTGCATAGGATCTAGGGAGGCATATATGCTTCCTGTAACACAATCTCTGCAAATCCCAAACACACACTCTGGGGGTTCCTGGTGTGACACTAACACACCTGCGTACAGTTGAAACAAGTCTGACAGGCTTCTGTTATGGGGGATGAGGGAAACTGGCAGTGAAAGGCTTCTTACTTTGGGACTGGGTAGTATTACACAGCCCAGTAATCAACATGTTTTCTCTATCAGATGTAAATTCCACAATTCCAAACAGAAATTAAACTGCAGGTGAGAAGTTTGCTTTGACCTTTATGTCAGACTGATTACACACGTGTGTATTAAATACTGACACTATTTCCCTCTTGCATTCACACATACAGAAAATGCACACATTTCAGTTAGTAATCTTATGACCAGACTTTACCAGACCATGCCTATGGCATACATACCAAGGTTTTTTTAGGTTAATTATTTCCCAGAATACATTTCAGCAACTTCATAGTGTGTGTTAAGGCCTACTGCATTCACCTAGCACTTAATGCAGTGACAATAAAGTATGCATGTTCAATCAGCCTAGTCTTAGTTTTTAGTTATATGAATGACACAGAGCCCTGGGGACAAAATACCATTCCAACATAACAACC
The DNA here is from genome assembly GCF_902148855.1 of Sphaeramia orbicularis. Taxonomy (NCBI): domain Eukaryota; kingdom Metazoa; phylum Chordata; class Actinopteri; order Kurtiformes; family Apogonidae; genus Sphaeramia; species Sphaeramia orbicularis. The sequence continues at coordinate 843,288 of NC_043967.1, forward strand.
AACACTGGACACTCCATAGAACAGCAGCACACAGCTGTCAATTTTCCATCTCCTCCAAGTCACAAAATTTAAATTGTCTAAATTGAACAAACTCAAAGTTTTGGAAGGTGTGAGCCATATACAGTACCCATTTTTCTATTTCAATCACTTAAAAACAGAGTCCCTTCCAGAACTTCACTTTGGTAATATTTTTATGCAGAAATACCATTGTGAATAATCCTTCCCCCCCCAAGACTACTGTAAAGGATGAAAGCGTATAAAGTACAGGAGGTTACGTTTTCAATCCAGATTAGCTCAATAATGCTATTAAGCAGGTGAAGGACAAGATAACAATAAAAGGGCAAAAGGTATATTCCAATAGCTAATGGTAGCTAGGTGATGTATAGGTGCTCTAGGACAGTAGTGATGAGGCACTACTTTGGTTAGGTTATATCTTATGCCACGTTTCCACTACAAGGAACCGGCTCGACTCTGGTACCAGGTCCTACTCCTGGAGACCGTTTCCATTACAGGTTAGTACCGACTTTACAGTATCTGGATGTCATAGCGATGCGACGCGTTACTTCTGTGTCGTCTGCTCAGAAAGTTGCTGATGAACTCGCTTGTTGTGTGTTCTCTAGTCAAGCTCATGCTGAATTTTTACGTCGTCCACCAAGGACTGAATCTCCTCAACTGACCATGGTGTAGTTTTGTGGGCTGTCATCATGTGGATTAACGTACCGCTATATTTACTGTAAACTTCCACGTCTGTTTTTTGTAAAAGGGCGGGGTCACAGAGATGACTCTGACCAATTAGTGGTCTGCAGTGTTTACACATCACCTTTTAGTATCTGGTCCCCAGTCTGGGAACCTCGGCGGAGGCGATACCAAAAAACTAATACCAGGTACCAGATTCCAGGTCCTTTTTCGTAATGGAAACTCAAAAAGGCAAAGTCGAGTCGAGTTGAGCCGATACCACGTAATGGAAACGCGGCATTATACTCTAAATCTAATCAAAGCCTTATGCCAGTTAAACCATTCCTACAGTTTAATTGACCCCAGGAGGAATTCATCCAATTTGTATGCACTCACATTACAGGGCAATAGACGCGTTTATATACTGCCCGTACAAAACAAGAAGTCAAACACTCCATTTCATTGGACTGCCTTTAGCTGTGATTACAGCACACATTTGCTGTGATATCATTTCAATAAGCTTCAGCAATGTCACAACATTTATTTCTGTTCAGAGCTGCATTCATTTCTGGACTATTCTTTCACAATTTGAGCCCAATGAATGGCATTGTCATCTTGGAATATGCCCATGCCATCAAGGGGAAAAAAATCCATTGATGGAATAAGCTGGTTAGTCAGTTTATTCAGGTTCAGCTGAACTCATTCTTTGGGCCCATAATGTTGCTGAACCTAGACCTGACCAACTGCAGCAACCTCAGATCATAGCACTGCTCCCATACGCTTGTACAGTAGGCACTAGGTATGATGGGTGCATCACTTCATCTGGCTCTCATCTTACCCTAATGCACCCATTACTCTGGAACAGGTTCAATTTGGACTCAGACCACATGATCTTCTTCCATTGCTCCAGAGTCCAATCTTTATGCTCCCTAGTTAACTGAAGCCTTTTTTCCCCCAATTAGCCTCACTAATACGTGGTTTTCTTAAGGTTACACAGCTGTTTAAGTCCCAATCCCTTGAGCTCCATTTGCACTGTGTGTGTAAATTCTTACTTTCACTATTAAACATAGCCGTGACTTCTGCTGTTGTTTTTTTAATGTTTTTATTTCACCAAACATCTAAATGATTGCAGACTACGATCAATCAAGATTTTTTTCCAACCACATTTATTCCTCAAAGATCATTCCAGGTTTTACTCTCGGCCACACTGACCGCAGGGTATTGTCATCAGTTGGTCGTCTGTCCATCTGTCCAAAAACCTTGGCATGCACTGATAAATCAGGCCACTGGGTGGCAGTAGTGCACCAAGTGTTTTCAAGTGCGTGCACGTTATGTTTAATAATGCAACAGTTCTTTACCAAATTTTAGTAGTTTCACCAATCTCCTTTGATGTTTTCTTTGCTTGGTGCATGCCAATAATTTGACTTCTGAAACAGATTAATAGGATTTCCATGTCACAGAATGTGTCTTCCGAAATGGTTTAAGAAATGACAAGCTACTCACTGCATCAGTTAGGGTTAAATAAGTTGTTGCAGCTGAAACAATCACCCATGCAGTTATTATCCAACGGGAAGAATTTATCCATTTGGTGACTTTCTTTTTTTTTTTTGCGGAGCAGTGTACACATTTTAAAGGAATGCCTGTTAACAAACTACAGCATTAGAAAGCTAGTAAAGCATGTGATACAAGTTTGATAGTGACCAGTGCTTAATATTGTGCTTCCTAACTGCAAGTGCATTCAGTTCAGATTCCAAAGCTTTGCACATGTGCCAACACTCAGTACACCGAGGTTATAATTAATAAACTGTAGGCATCACTGAGCGGCAGCAACTGAATCATTCTGTTACATGAAAACTAATATTGCACTTAATTTTAAGCTTTTTTTAAACTTAAAATGTAACAAAGAAATAGTCATGCACCAACTGGGTGCAAACTATTGGTAGTTTTAGTTATCAACACTATTTTTGTAAGGATTTATTTCACAGAACATTTGAAATATAAAAAATAACCAATGTGTAACTCCACTGAATTTACTTAGAACATTGCCATTTTCTGTGTGCGCAAACTGCCAACTAAAATTGTTAAATGTAAATGTGGGGTGCTGCTGCCATGATATCAAATCCAGCTGCTTGGGCCAGTAATTATTAGAGGTGCACCAGTATATGGGCTGAAAGTTGGTATTGGTTGATATTTGCTGATATTAGTATTGGCAGAAGCAGATATTTATCTGTTTTCTACTTTTTCATAACTTTGAATGTTTTTGCATCTGTGTTCATTCAAAATTAATTCAATGAAAGAGGACAGATGTTAAAATCTTCACTACATCTATACTTACAGTTAAGATTTCATCAAAATAAAAATTAAAATTAAAATAACATTGATATTGACATTGGCGATCTGTCAAAGTTTCATTTTAAACATCAATATCAGACAAGAATTTTGCAATTTGTGTATATCCAGTAATGACCAAACATCAGAATTGTGCACCCCTAATTTATTTTTTTTGGGTTTTCCTTCTTTGACAGGTTCTGCATGAGCACAAGCTCGTCCCCTTCCTCTGCATTTGCCGGTTCCATCATTTGGCATTTTGGCTAAATAAATCTGGTGGGCAGTAGAAGAAAGCATTTGTGGGTATTTCTATAAAGATGTCACAACATGTGAAAACTAGGACTAAAACAGTCAGTGAGACACTCTGATTTAAAAGGACACTGTGTCTTGGCAGTGCTTTTATGTCTAAGTGTCCAAAGCAGGACAAACCTGACAGCAGGATGGAAGATAGCTGGCATTAAGTATAGAACAAACAGCACTACTACTCTTCCTCAGCTGCCTCATACAGGGGCAAAAGGCCAGCCTGGTACGAAGCGGATGAGAGGGGAGTATGCACACACACACACACACACACACACACATATGTTTGCCAAATATATGGCCTCACATTGAGATTGCACAGGTTGGGTTGAGTTACATCCATACATGCATGCATGCATACAGGAGGGCCAAATAAAAGGAAAATAAAATACATGTGCACCCAGAGTGTACAGAGGTCAACATTATGCTTTACACACACACACACACACACACACACACACACACACACAGACATATATCTCTGGCTCATTTTAGAATTGCACAGCAGATGTCCTAATCCAGAATAATTCGCATTGCTCGAGCCCTGCATTTCTGTCCCCACCCACCATCTCCTGCACACACACACACAAACCAAGCTGCCTACACATACACACAGCTGGGGTTTAGGCTCGAGTAATTCAGATTAAATCCATTTCTCTGAGGTCCCCCCCACCCACCCCCACTCTCTCCACACTGCAGCTCTTGTTCGGGGCAGCCAGGGCATGCTGGATAGTATAGGGGGGCTTATCGTTCTCTAACACAGCTGGACCAGGAAGAGATGGACAGAGATGAGAGGGAATAAAAAGAGGAACAGAACGAAGGAGATATAGAAGAGGGGTGGAGGGGGTGGATGCGCTTTGCCCAGTAGACAAAGTATACAGAGGATGGGAGAACAGAAAGTAATGGGTGACAAGCCAGTGGTAGTGTGAAGAAAATGCTAGAAACAGTTCTCATATATGCAACAAAGTAATGAAAATTAGAAAAGGTTGAAGCATAAAAGAAAGAAAAGCTTGATAACACAAGTACAAAGAAACTAGTGAGAGCATGAGCGATCAAGACCTTGAGCGTCGAGAAAAAGGGCGGAGGAGAAAATGTGGAGCAGAAGGGGGACGAATAGCGAGAGCGACGGAAGAAGGAGTTGGGTCACCCCATTTTACCATTCACAATAGCCCATGTTCTCCCCGAGGCTCATTGTCCACTCACTGTGGGTCTTTGTGAAAAGGGCTCTCTGCACTCACTCTCTTATTACACAGCAGCTCCCACTTGCAAAGCTTAGAAAGGAGCCAGGGCGCATGTGGGTGAGTTCAAGAGGATGGGGAGAGGGAGGAAAAATTATTCCATGATATACACATCAAAGCCTCTGGAGGGGCACAGTCATCATGTTGAGTAGTGTAGTGGAATATATTGCTGATGGTGTGGAGAATGGGTGGAGTGCTATCGCAGGAGATGGATGTGCTTCTGAGAGTGTCAGTTTGTCCATGCTCGAAAATGTTTGTCAATAATTTGTCTTTTGCCTCCCACATCATTTGATAATCTTTCAAACGGACAAATGTCTTAACTTCATAAAATTAGGTCACCACTAATATTCAGCAAGATATGGGTAAGATACATTCTGAGTGCCAAAGGAGCTTACAGGAGTTTGTATAACATGTTTCACTGACACTAAAGTAATGGCAGTGAACTTCAAATATGTTTGAATAATGGTCTGAACTTTCTGAATGGTATTGTAGGTTTCAACATCTTAACTGGTTCTATGTTCCACCATATTATATTTACTGTGCAATGCATCCTGGTATGTGTTGTATTCCTCTATATTGAGTTAGTACAGCTGTGACGCTGCATAACTCAAACATGACGACAAGTACATTATAGGCACAGATACCACTAAAGGCTGAGAGGTTTTCTTTGCTGTATAAAACTGAGCTCTGTTTGATGGAGATACAAGTTGCCACATTATTAAAAATGAGACTCTGCTCACTACAGTAGTTTTGATTCATTACAAGACTACAGTGGATCATAAGTAAATGTCATAAGTAAACATGATAATATTACATAAGAATTCATTATCATAAATAAAACAGGAGAAGAGTGTGTCTGAAAGACCCAGCCTAATAAATGTTCACCAAAACAACATTCAAGACATGGCAGATGAAAACAATGTAAAGGACCCAAGACAAAAGGGATTCAAGGAAGAGACCAAAAGAGAAAGCAAAAAGTCCATCTGTCCCAGTTTGTGTAGCTCATAAGTGAATTATTTGTTTTATGCGTGTCTGTTTGTCTGTCTGCCTGCCTACCTGATAGTTATGATTGGCAACATCATCTTTCTTTGATTGGTGTTCCAACGGGTGCATTTTTTCCAGTTTTATGATGAAACAGTCAGCCACAATATAGTCATGATGGTAATAAAAATTTCTGGAAATTTGGGTCCCAAGGAGAAACAAAACTTTTTATCTGGGTCTCAATCTCAAAAAGTTTGGGAAAAGTTTGTCAATAGAATCAATGGGAAACTGTGGGGGAAGTAAACAGACAAAACGACATAGCATTCTAAATGTCATACATGAGGAGTCTTTTCTGGTTTCTTGGAAAAGCATTTATTGTTTCACAGGCCAGCCACCCACTACTCTGAATAATCTTAATCATGTACAAAAAAGTAAGGCAAAGGGCCAGAGACATAAGGCTTTCCTGGCCACTCTGTTGTGAATTCTGTGTGCACTTACTGAAGTCAGGCTAGGACAGCCTGGTACTGAGTAAGTTCCTCCATACTGGGTTCATCAACAGCATCATCCTTTCTCCAGATGTGCCATGTGTTGAGCTGGGAATGTAGAGAACCAGCAGATGCTGTAGGCTAAAGCAGCCCAAGCCCAGGCTATAGAAGCAGGGCCAAGAGAGGGAATGTGGGGACAATATCAACTTCTCCTCAAGTCCTGACGTGGCTGTTTTTGCTTTTTTTTTTTAAAAGCAAAAGATGGTAGGGGTAGAAGAATAAAAAGCATAAATATAAGTGCATGAAACTCCAAAACCGCACTAAGGAAGAAGAAAATTTTGATCCAAGGCAAACATGGACACATAAAGGGCTGGTTTACAGGTGGACTTACAACTAATGTGCGGCCTTAAATTCAACCTACTGAGGCTTCAACCACAGTCAGGATGGGAAAAACAGTCCTTCAAAAAATATATATATGAAAAACCACTAAGCCCCAAGGCCAGCATATCCATGACAAACACTCAGACACTCCTAACAGATCATGTGATACAGCACTGTCCTCACCAACATAATGACACACTGGAGCCAGTTTTTGTTTACCTTTAAAGCACACATGTTCACTGCCCCCCTCCCTTCCCTTCCCCACCCACCATCAATGCAGTCCCATGACCAGCCCAGCCCCGAGGCCATCTCTACTCGTCCCTGCCTTGCTCCTTACATGTACTGTATCTTTCCCTCAAACCCACCCTCACCCAACCAGTCTGTCCCCAGTTACTAGAACAATACCGCAGTGTGCATTTGGCCCAAGGTGTGGGAGGGCTGCACTGAGTCTCTCCCGGCCTCCTAACAATGCTGTGACAGAAGAGGCAAGAGAGAGGGGGGAGAAAACGAGCAGTGTAACTGATGGATTCAGCAAGAAGAATTCTCCCTCTGGCTTTACTCTACCCCATTTCACTGACCTGTGGCCCCCAATAAACATCCTGTCTATCTGGCAGACACCAAACAGAAATGGGTGGGTCCCTGTCTCCTTTTGGGGAGACTAGTCTTTAATGAGTAACTACTTAACTACAATGACAATTATCCCAAACACTGCAATTCCCCTTGGGTTGTCAATACAGACTAACATTTAAATTTAACATCAAAACAAAAGTAGCACGAGACAGAAAAGTTGAGTGTAACTGACAAAGGAAGGAGTATGGGGAAAGGCTACTCTTACAGAACAGAAACTGAAAGTAACTATGCAGTAATTATGTAATAAAGGTAAAGGTATGCAATGTATCCATGTTATGAATATGAAACTACAGAAGAGTCTATATAGTGCACAATGACAAGTAGCTCTTATCTAGAGAACCATGTCAGTATAGCATGTATGTTAGGTCGGTGCACATATAAGGCAACTATATAAATACATACATATCTAAGAATAGTTCATACATACACTTATTTGAATTTAGAACCGTACAGAAAAAGCTACTGAACACTGAGTTGACTTATACTGGTCCCTGATCTCATCTCTGATCTGAAATGGCTTGTTTTAACCTCGTTATAGCCTATTACAATGTTTTACCAGTGCCAGTGGGAATAGACTAAGCGTAGGACAGTGTCTTGGGAATTAAGGACAACAGCGCCCTTCTCCAAGGAGACCCACATTTACCACAGCTGCCCTGGTGTGCTACAGCTAATCGAGTTAGCTTTAACGAATGCAGCAAAGGCCTGACTAATGTCAGGAATGGGTGAATAGAACAAGACATTGCATCGTAACATCATAGTTCCCATTTAATATACTGTCTCACATTGTAGCCAAGTTAAACATGCATAGAGATGATTATTTTAATAGCACTTCACATATCAGGACCAATAATTTTGAGAAGATAGCCCATAAAAGAAAATGGGCATAATGACAAAATTACATAAATATATGAAAAATAAATAATATTCAATTTACATGATTTCTGCAAGAAGCGTGATGGGACCTAATTTTTTAAAACTACATCCAGCATAAGAAAACGGACCTAATAACCTCTCAGTACAGTGCCTGGGGTCCACATTACTAGGGAAAAGTAACACCAAGCCCCTAATCCACTCCCACTGCTCTCCTTACCAATTAGAGATGTGTACAAGTTGGTGGATCACTAAGTCATGCTGATTAGCGATTGCGTGTACTCAGAAAGGAACTAAATGTAGTTGTCCAATCCTCTTCGCTCACAAATCAGAGTCAAACAGCACCTGCTCTTAATTGCTTTGACAGCTTCAGATTATTGTCAGGATACAACACTAAACATGTCAGTAACTGTTTTTCCCTCACTCTTTCTTTTAAAAAAGATAAGACAAATAGAAGACTTGCCCTTTGCCAGGAAAATCTAGTGTCAAATATGCACTCCCTGTTTTTATGGTATCACTGTAGGAGAACCACTGAAATGTTGGCCACAGTAAAATATAACCAACTGATAAAAGACTTCACCAGGCACAGTGATAGGTCACTAAATGTATATAAAAAAACCCTGATAATTTATAAAAGCAGGCATTATACTGAAAACTTCAATCACCCCCCAACCTCAAGCTCAGGCTAGTCATAGTACTCATAAGTTAATTATGCCAAACAGTGCTTGGCATAGATTGAGTGATACGTAGTCTTTGAATACAAACTGAGGTCTTCATCATGAGATATGTCCCAAATGTAAAACAATAAGGCCATTAATCCAGAAATACCCCGGGTTCAGGGTCAGGTGATGCTGTGACATTCTATTACTGACATCTACTTGACTCATTCAGACCTGTTCTAAAAGGCTGCATATGGGCTTGCGAGCTGTCAGGCTCCAGGCTACATAATTTACTCCTTTCCTCTTGTCCAGCCTTGCAAGTGACACCATGTATGGATTTTGGGGGGTCATCTAGCACAATGCCTCTAATTTAGCTCCCCAAAGGGAGGAGGGAAGAGGGAGGTGGAGGAGGAAAGAATACGCCAGAGGTCAACCAGGACTGCGAGCCAACAGAAGTGCCTCATAGGCCAAGAGGCTGGGGGGTTGGGTAGGGGTGCGGTTCCCCAAAGGCTGGAAGGGTCGAAACCTTACAATTGTGTGACCTCTAACAGTACAGCAATAAAGACAACTACCAGTACAACCAAATGTATAACCAGAAAACTAACCCACATCCCTACCGTGGCCTATTACATGATAATGAGGACTCAGCGTGATAAATAGTTAAGCGTGACATGCAATCAATTTCTAATTCTGAGAAAACTGCCTTCGGTGTAATAATGGTAGCTAGCAGGTGTCGTTTTATTGACTGTTTACTGAAGATGCACAGAGAGGAGAGGAGAATTTGGGAGATTCGTGGCACTCACACTAAAGTGGTTTACTGCCTTTTCTCCTCAGTAACTCTGTTAGCTGACATTAGCCTCCTCACTACCTTTAAAGTACCTAGACTGCAGGCTACAAGCGGCTAGTTGGCTAAGCTAGCTGCTAGCTAAAGTTAGCAAGCCGACGCTAGCCAATTAGCCAGACGAAGGGATTGTGAAGATTTAGATAATCTATTTTAGCGTACGCTGCTTTAGTATGGAAGTTTCACAAATAACTGCTATGAGCCACGACTAAAAAATACCATGATACATTTAATGCCAATGTATGACGGTTGTGTAATTGAAGGTCTGTCTAAATATACGAAAGCGTCACGGTGTGGAAGCTAACGTTACCTGTTTGGTGGGGTCATTTCTGCCGTGCTCAGAAGACAGGTGATGTCTCAGCAGCAAGGCCCGTTTGTAGTTGCGACTGCCTTTGACAAGCTCGTCGCTGTTTTTAGTGGCAATGTTGTGACACCAACAACAGGACATGAGTCCGGTTTCTTGGCAAAATTTGAGCCATGGAAATTCTTGCAACCACGAAGCGTGGAACAGTGAGTGTTTCTGAAGCAGCGTCTGCGGTCTCATCTCCACTCCAGATTTCCTGGATCCGCACTCCGCTGCCGTCGCACCGCTTCCAGACTCCTGGCTGTCGACGTTGTTGGGACCGTTCCCCACTGTCCAGCTATTTCCCTCCCTGGGACCGTCCTCCCCTTCCACCGAGCCGACTCGATCGTCCCCGTCCGCGGCTGCCCAGCTGCCCCCTTCCGGGTCCTCTTCTTCCTCCGCCTCGGGTTCCGTGCTGTCGCTGACAGACCCAGTGCCCTCCACTCTCTTCTGAGATGGTCCCTTTGCCCCCAGATCCCTGTCCTCCTCTTGATCTGGCCTGTTCCCGTTAAAATGTCGGTCTTGACAGGCCGGGGCCTCCCAGCTGTTACAGTTCCCCCCACCGCTACCGCTGGAACCCGTCAACCCAGCTAATCCACCTCCTCGGAAAGCCAACGACCTGCGGTTTCTCTCACCGGACATTTTTCCAAATATATATTAGAATCTTCACTTTCTCAACTATTCTCCGCCGACAAAAATAATGTAATTGTAAACGATGTATTTTCCGAAAGAGATGGACCGTCTCCGTGCCTTTTCTCCGCTTTGGCCCTCCCGGTGAGTGTATGTAGGTTATGCGGAAATAAATAAAGCTTTTAAACGCATAATGAATTTCAGGGTTCTCGCTGCGTCCGCGCAGGCCCCGCAGAGGTCGAATGGCAACGACTTTCCTCCCCACAATGCACCTCGACCAGAGAAAGGGGGGTTGGGGAGGGAGAGGGTTACTTTTAAAGGAAGATGGGGGTGCTGTTGATCAGCAAGGGGTCTTTTGTGTTAGAAAGCTGCACCCCTTTTCCGCATGCACTCCATCTTTTATATTTGCTTATTATGTTCCGTGCCCCACATCAACTCCAACTGAAAGGCTAAACAGAATAGTCCCATATTAGTTTATTATTCCTACTGGTCTACAGGAACTACGAAAAAAAAAAAAAAAAAAAAAAAAAAAAAAAAAATATATATATATATATATATATATATATATATATGTATATATATATATATATATATATATATATAATTACGGCTTGTGTTGTAGTGCGTAATGTGCTGTAGGTTACCATTTTTCTTTCCGTTGCTAGGATGTATGACTCATTTAAATGACAACATTTAAATATTAATTCTATTTAATTTCAAAGACTAATTCTTTCTGACTCTCACATAGCCATGTGATATGCAGTCACTTGTATCTGAAATAGTGGTCATGGTTCAGAGGTCAGCGTAATGTGGTGGGCTTTAGCAAAGAATTTCATTTATCAACATGTATGTATCACAGTTTCATATACAGTATGTGATCCCTGTCATCAACATTATGTCCAATAGGGGGCAGTCTTTCATCTGATCCTCTATGTTTGGTTGTCTCAAAGTTGACATACTTGGGTGTATAGTTTCAGTGGTGTCCAATTAAAAGCTTTGCACACAGCGTGTGAACATGACAAGGATTTAACCCACGGTCTAATTACAAAATGGAGATTTGCTGATTTGTAGAGAATAGCAGAGTTCAACTGGGATATATTCTCGGAGTATGACTCATGTGTGAATCTTGTGGCCACAGTCAAGCCTTCAAGGCAGTAAAGCAAGTATAGCGGCATGGATACAATGTTAAACTATCTTTCAGCACGATCTCCTTAAATCACTAACGATCTTTCAGTGTGAGCTCCTTAAATTACTGTCTTCAAGTACCTGGTGTTACATGTTAACATTTTTTTTCAAAGTGCCAATGTACTTACATAGTTTAACACCAGTCCAGATATGTTATTTACAAAGAACATGACCAACAAAGATGAATTTATTTATTTATTAAGTTTATTTGATGGGGACAATGCAAATTACATAGTATAACTTCTACTGCTACAAACAAGCTGTAGTAACTGATAATTCACATAAGGAGATTAGAGCTGCTTCTAGTTTCCATCTTCAGTCCCTAGTCAGCCAATGGTTATAGATTTGGTTGAAAACTTTACAGGAAAAATTAATATAGACATTTCATATTTCATACTATATAAGAATGTATGAAAAAAAAAGCTGCACAACACTGCGAAGATTCCAAACTTTTTAGACTGAACATGAAGACAGAAAAGGACACCATCAAAGAGAATCAAAACTAAAATATGATAGCCATTAAACCGGTCACTGAATAAACATCTGAATATTCATCAGTAAAAGATCATAGCAGTTTATTTCTTTGATCCACCATTTTCTAAAACCTTATTAGGATTAAATCAAAAATATAATTTATTTATATAGTGTCAAATCATAACAAAAATTATCTCATGACACTTTGCTTTTAGAGCTGGCCTAAACCAGACTCTTGGGCCAATTTACAGAAACCAACAGAATCCTCCAGGAGCGAACACTGGCTGACAGTGGTGAGGAAAAAACTTCATTTTAAAAGACAGAAACCTGGAGTGTACTACTGGGGGATGGACGTCTGCTTTGACCAGTTGGGGTTAAAGAGAGAGAGTTAAAGGAAGAGAAAAAGGGAGAGAGAGAGGGGGAGAGAGAGAGAGAGAGATTGGAGAAGGGGGGAAATAGGAGGAGACACATGGATGCACAGTAAACTGAACTAGAGCTGTTAAAAACTAAAACAACTGGTGCTAGTATAATTACCAATAGCTAGAATAAATGTACTTAACTGTTAATACTACTCCTCCAAATGCACGTACTAACAGTGGATATACTACTACTACAGCTGTTAGTACAAATATTAGAAACCACTACAATCTATGTAACTATGTAATAAACATTTATCACAAGTATATAGATAAATAAATGATGACGATGAAGGCAGGATTACATTTGAGACAAATGTACTGAAGATGTGCTGCTGTTTTTTCATTTGAGATTTCACTCTCAGCTGTCAATCTGTCATTTCAGAGCTGTCTGATATCAGTAGAACTTGAATGAATAGTGGATTTCACTATATAACTTTGTTGTGCAAACAGTTAAAATTTCTTTTAACTAGAGCTAGTTCAGAATGCTGTTGCTACTTCTAACTAAAAGTAAAGAAAAGGGTCAAATATCTGCATTCCTGTGTTCCTCCAGCACTGCACAGGCTACCTGTTTCTTTAACCTGTAATAGATAACTTGTTTCTCCATGCATCCTCCGTGTATCTTCTATCATTTTATGGTGCTTTTGTCTTAAAGATTCCCTTTGTATCTCATAAAAGTACAGGTGAGGGTGCCTTCTGTTTTTATGCCCCTCAAGATGTGGCAACCTATTGGGATGTTTTTAAAGTGAAATAAAAGACCTGTCTTTTCAATTGTACTTTTAATTTTGTGCTACACTGAAGCTTTTGTTTTTTTTATTCATAAATTAAAAATGTAAACCAAACAAAGTCTGAAGGAGTCATTTTGAATTTTGATACAATTCTATTAATCTCTTAATCTTCTATTACTGAACAATTCCATTTTACTTAGCACATTACATTTTATTGTTGTGCCTTACTGTTTTTCTACCATGTCTGTTTTTTATACTTTTAATTTATTATGTATAGTGTCTTTGCTCTTGTATTTTATTGTTGATCTTCTATTTTGCTGTCTGACATGGTGCTGCTGCACTACAATTTCCCAGTTTGGGATCAATAAAGTCTATCTATCTATCTATCTATCTATCTATCTATCTATCTATCTATCTATCTATCTATCTATCTATCTATCTATCTATCTATCTGTCTGTCTGTCTGTCTGTCTGTCTGTCTGTCTGTCTGTTTTATCTTTTTATTATGAAAATTTTAGCTGGTCTTGTTTTATTGTATGAAAAGTTTACACACACACACACACACACACACACACACACACATTTATACTCACACACACACACACACACACACACACACACACACACACACACACACACACACACACACATATATTCTGTTATTTGCTGTGTGTATGAAAGTTGTCATATAATTGAAGAATGAGTTGAGTTGTGTTAATATAACTGATGTGCGACGGTATGTCGGTGTTGCATACTTTTACATGTAAGACAGAAGTAAACACTGATCACCAGCTGCGTTGTTGACGGCGTAAAACTTTATCCACGTGCTCATCTGTGTTTACACTGCTGCGTGATGACGTCATGACGGACCCCACCCCGCGTGGCAGAGCTGCCTGGCAACATGAGAAGAGACCAGGAAGAACGGCTGCAGCCAAGTGTTGAACCTGCAGTCTGTGAACATCAAACTGCCGCAAAAACCACGTCCAGCCGCACAATGGATGATGCACAGAAAGGTATTGGATTTACTGACAAGCTTTTATCTTCCCAGTATGTGAACGGGTGTTTTTTTTCTAAGATGTTTTGCCAGTCATAAAAGTTAGCAAACTGCTAACTTTGCGCAATAAGTTAGAACATTTCGAACATATGGCACTTATCAAACTGCAAATGTGCGACAGTGCGAAAAACGATCAAAGAAATACTCAAATGTATTTGTTATTTAAAACTAAACTGTTCCGATGTTTGCTCAAACAAATATTTACGTGTCATTTTAGTTTATCTCACTTAAGAGCTACTCAGAAAAAGCTAAAGGAGGAAGTTGCCCCTGATGTTTGAGTAAAGTCAAAAGGAACTGAAGCACATGGTATGGCGTTAATATTTCTTTTACATTCAACAAAACATCACATTTAGGATTTTTGTATCGTGACTGTATATTGAATTGTTGGAAATCTTTTTTTCACTGAAGTGACAGTTTGGTTAGTCTAGTTCGGTTTGCTCTGCACATACATTTGACATGTTCCCAAATATCCCTGTTGTACCTGTTCTTCTAGTCACACGCACTAACCCAAACCCTCCGTGACCCCTTTTACACCAGGCTAGACTGGTATCATGTGGCAGGGATGTGCTGTTTGTTAGTGAAGTCAAACAGGCTTAAGCACACACTATTAAGACTGCTTAATATTATAATGGAAATAATGGAGGAGGGCGCATGAACCACAGGTATGTTGTGAATTCATTCCTTTGGTTTGGTAATCCACCTGGACATTTCCTGTCCTACCAGGCAACCATCTGCTCTCACATGCCCCTACACCACTTCCTCTTCCTCCCTTATCCGCCTGTTTATTGTTTGTTCATTTTTTATATTACAGCTTGCAAAGCTGTAATAGTTGTCTGGAAATGTTATTTGAAAATGACAAATGAGCTGTACCGCTATACGTTTTACTTTTGTCTGTTGTTAGGCATGCACATGTGTTATTTTTCTGGTAGTACAAAATTGACAGATTTTATATTAATCCAACATAGAAATGATTGTCTCTAAGGCCGAGATTACTGGGAAATTTAGTGACAGGTGTTTATTTGTTCCCCTCAAGGTGATGCCAGGTGAACATAGCAGCACAGACTTAATTTCCCTTCAGTCTTCACCCTCATATTTACAGAAATGTAATTTCCTGCATTCTGTGTTTTAAGGTTTTTGCTTCAGAGTGAAAGATGTTAATGGTCCTGCATACTTTTTTTTATATTGATAGCATGTTGAGTGTAGCATTTAACTGGGTGATGCTTATGATTATGACAAAATTATCCCAAAAATGATCTCCCTGTCTTGTGACTTGCAGTTCCTTTTTTTTGACTACATTGTCCTTGGTTTTCATGTCTTTCCATTTGAATAATTGAGCATTTCTGAGGTGGATATTACATGCTGCCTGTTTATAACTCCTTAAATTATCTTTCAGTGTCTTTAATGTCCAAACTGTGGTGTCTGTTAAAGTTTTCAGGCTTTAATACTGAGATACAGGCTACCACAGATATCTATTCATGTCAACATTCCTCTATTGTGAGATTATGAGGTTCCCACAAGTTGTTCTCTGAGCTGTTTGTATCAGGTGAAATGCATGCAGATGACCCTTTTTGATAACAATCATCTATTCCTTTGTGCTTTTTTTCTTTTCTGTAGAGAATGGACTTTCTGATAGTGGTTTTCTGACATAAGTTTCTGGAGTAGTTGTCACTTAAATTCAGTCCAGTGCAGTTTGTGGAACAGTGTTGAGTACATGACTGGTATATTGAGTAATTTACTGTAATACTATCTCTGTGAGTGAATGTCAGGAATAATATTCAAGGTTAACATTATTATGTGTTGGTTGGTATTTAGTATTTTTGTTCCCTAAATACGGACTGACTTCTGGCTGCCACAAATTGACATGACATGCTGTAGCTTTAGCTTCAGGTCATGGTTGATCTGTGCTGACTTACTCTTTGAATGATGCCTATATATTTTTCTCTTTCTTTGGCTGATACTCTAGTGGTTTCTTTCAGATTAGATGTTCAAAAATGAAATCTTAGTCAGGCATCAGACATTGTTTTGCCACTCAATTATCTAATGAAATTGATCATAAGCAGCGGCCAACATTTTTGTCTTATTAGATTTCAGAGAGACACAAGTGACTGCATTGAGCTGTATGGGGAGTCAGAGGATGTTGTCACTGGCAACATCCTCCCAAGCAGAGGTCAACTTATTGTTGATTTTTGAAGGCATATGTAATAATGACAGTTTAGAGAAGCATCCTACCAGCCTTCCTTCCTGTACAAATAAATAAATAAATAAACGTGAGGTGTCTTTGAATAAAATATTAAGTATTGTTGACTGTATTAGAGACTGAATAACTGTTGAGCTAACATCAAGCTCAATGTAATTAATCCATAAAACTGGAACTGAGCATCCAACTAATCCTTTAGGAGCTAATATTTTCTTTCAAAGTCAGCAATTCCAGTTGAGAAACGTGGTATTAGCTGTTATCCACCAGAGCTAATTTCCACCAAGACCCATAGTTTGTAAAACATTCTATTGTAGTTGATTACTCTACTCCCCACTATGATGAGCCACTGGCGGCTGCTTATATGAAAAAAACAAAACAAAACAAAACACCTAACCCTAAAAAAATTCTAACAAAAGGTTTCTCAAGTTTTTTTGTAGTATTAAGTGTCCTTAATAACATACTAAAAGTTTGCTAAAGTTTGACCTCTAGAAAGGTGTATTTTCAAGATGGCATCCAAGATGAAAGCCCTTAAAATATCCAAGTCCTTCATCATTTGACCTAGCCAAGTAATCTTGGTGTCTAACCCCATGTTTTCTGGGTGTATGAATCCACTGGACTTGTCTAAATTGCACTGACATGATTACCTACTAAAATATCAAACATTTTAGATCAGTAGATGGTTTTGGTTGCCGGTGGAGGTTTGGATCTTTATGGGTTAATAATGATATTAATAACAAGTTACATCATATTTTTGAGACAAAAAAACAAAATCAGTCTTAACTCATAGAGACCCAAAAAGCCACTGGTGACCAAAAGCATCTACTCAACTCTAATGTTTAATGCCTGTTGATCCACTAATCCTATCAATACATGTAAATAATTGGTGTAAAATACAGTTTGTCATCTCTTCATGGTCATCAGATATGACCCACGTGGATGTTCAGAGGCTCCATAGTGAACGTGGAAGCACCATCATCTTCTACAACATTGACTGGATCAATGACAGTGGACGGACACACTTGTTTTTACATTCAGTCATTGATATATTTGCTGAAAAAGTAACTTTTTCTGTTGTAAAATAATAAACTTTGAATTTTTGATGAACATTTTTTAATGAAGAGTTTTAATGAACATCTACAGTGAATTAAATACGGGTGAAAATACATTTCTTACACTGAAAAATGCAAATAGAAAATAAAAAAAAATATGTATGAATAAGAAAAGTATAAAAAAAATATAAATAACAAACACATTATAAAAATATTTTAAAAATACATAAAAAGATTTAAACACAAAAAAAATTAAAGGGGTTAACGGTACTGAGCCTTCACGTGGCAGCACTGTTTTGATTTAATTTTACAGTACCACAGAGTTCTAATGAATATATTCTTTACTGGAATCAAAAGAATGGTTATGAACCACAGAAACTATCAACACTAGGCAAAATGATATGAGAAAGGAGAAATATGCAGTTACTTAAGGGAAATTGTACTTATGTTTGCTTGTAACCAATTTCTTTAATATACAGTATAATTGTACTTTTAATCACTTATCTATTATGCACATATGCTAATTAGAATATTACATGACCAAAACATGTAGCCTATCAGGCACCAGCATTCCTGGTCTAGGAGGAATGGTTATTTTAAGGACCTGACAGCCACCATTATGAAAATGGGGCCTTTTCTAGAGTCAAACTTTGGTAAATTTTTAGTATGTTTTTAAGTACATCTGATACGATTGTCAACCACTGAGAAACCTTTGTTCGAATTTTTTGGAGTCAAGCTATATTTGCAGCTGACTAGGTAGTGAAGTGCAGAATTGGCTTTTCAAATGAGGTTTAGTCATATATTTAAGGTATGACTAATATGAATGTGAATCAGCTTTTTAACTATGATCCACAATAATTAAAGATACTTACAAATATATGGATACATTGCGTGGTCTGGTTACCTAGCTTTGATAAAATGATTATAAAAATTTTTCTTATTGAAAGTTTGTTTTGCTGGTGTAGCTCCAAAGTTAAATGTACAAATTGCATCAATTCCTGCAAATTATTATTATTATCTTTTTAAATAATTGCATTATTTTCAAGAGTAATTATATTTTCAGCATATTTTTTAGTAGAGTTAGACCAAATAGACTCTAAACCTAATCCTAATATGTACCAATAATCTTTATGAGCTACTCATAAACAGTAGTGGCAGAAGTTGGTGATGTTGGCCAACAGCTAATATAAGGCCTCTAAGTAAGTAAAATGACTGCATTAGAGGTATACTAGCTCAAAGTAATGCTAACACAAAGATAAAAATGGCTCCTACCTAGATTATTTAGGGTTAGTTAGTGATGCTCAATTGCACATTTAGTAATAAATTTCTGCAGGGGAAGTAATTTGTCTTTGTTTAATTAGGTATCACAACTTAGCTATAAGTTAAAATGATAAAATTCAAGGTTTAAAAATTAATTGAATCTTTTTTTTTTTTTCAATTTAACAATTAATTTCTCATTACATTATTTAAAAAATTATTGAATACACATTTTAAGTATTTGCTACCATATTTTATGCATGAGTGCATCATAATTGTATGTTTAGAACCACTGTAAACATGCTCCTTACTGCTCTTTCTCTCATGTATTTTTTTTTGTATCATTGCTAAACTGAATCTAGCTGCAACATAAGAAGTGAATGAAATGAAAAGAGGAAACATTAATCCAACTTTGATAAAGAGCATATCTGATGAAATGAACAAGCTGCATCAGTCACTCACCATTAGGCCACATTTCTCATATTCTGAAGGACTGAACAACTGAACCAGATGTTCTGACAGCGTTTATGCTAACCTGTTCAACTCACCAACAAAGTAAAAAGTATACAAATTCAACAAAACTGTTCTAAAGGTTAAAAACTAAACATATTTTGGCTAAAACATCAATGATAGTGTTGTTTTCCCGAGGCTGGATAGGATGAACTACATGTCTTTAAAAAAGTCATGAGCCAAATGGTGCTGGTAGTCACTGAATCACCTGGGGCCTCATGTACAAAGGTTGCGTATGCCCAAAAATGTGGCGTACGCCCTTTTCCACACTCCCGTTCAGATGTACAAAGAGGGAAATGACTGTGGAAATGTGCGGTGCTCCACGCCAACTTCATACCTGGCGTACACACGTTTCTAGTGCTTTGGAACCATTGGCAACACTTAGAGGTGACACTGAGAAACTGTTAATAATATGAAAAAGGTCATTCCTCCGATTGATGGCCACATCAGAGACACACAGATGAACAATGAACACACCAGCGCGCAATTATACTGCCAGAGCTGCACATCCACATCCACCACCAGAACCAGACCAGCCCTGGACCCATCAATGCCAATCCTGTCATCTGAATAGGATGTGATTTCAACCACATGAAGAGACAAGGACACAGAATTCACTTGTTGATAAATGCATTTAATGTAATATTGATGTCTGTGGGAACATTTATAAGTCAGTCCAGGGACTCATTGACGCCGCCGATTGCCCTCACGATGTCCTCTAGTGACTTGGGTGAGGACGCGGTGAGGACGAGCATCAGCAGCTGTTGGACCCACAGTCTGGGACACAAGGCTGGGACTGTGTCTCACCATCTTCTGTCTCATTGTCTTTTGGGAAATAATTTGAGTGATTAAACATGAGTCGAAGTCTTTGATTTCCTCTTTGATATCCTGACATGATCACACATGAATCTTTATCTTGTTTGGCTGTGATCCGACTATTGTACAGGGTGGAGAAGCAAAATTTACAATGAACATTTAGTTGTTTTTTCTCAGCAGGCACTACGTCAATTGTTTTGAAACCAAACATATATTCATGTCATAATCATACCTAACACTATTATCCATACCTTTTCAGAAACTTTTGCCCATATGAGTAATCAGGAAAGCAAACGTCAAAGAGTGTGTGATTTGCTGAATGCACTCGTCACACCAAAGGAGATTTCAAAAATAGTTGGAGTGTCCATAAAGACTGTTTATAATGGAAAGAAGAGAATGACTATGAGCAAAACTATTACCAGAAAGTCTGGAAGATACTATTAAAGAAGAATGGGAGAAGTTGTCACCCCAATATTTGAGACGTATGAAGGCAGTTACTGAGAAAGAAGGAGGACACATAGAATAAAAACATTTTCTATTATGTACATTATCTTGTGGCAAATAAATTCTCATGACTTTCAATAAACTAATTGGTCATACACTGTCTTTCAATCCCTGCCTCAAAATATTGTAAATTTTGCTTCCCCACCCTGTATGACCCGTAGAATGAACTAATGCGTGACTTACACAAATACTAAATATATATTTACCGGGGGTGGGGGTGGGGGGGGGATCTGAGTCACCCCTGTCAGACCAGTGTCACTCACAGTGGCGGTGACTCTCTGCTCAAACGGGCTGAGTTCGTCTCTTTTCTTCTTCCGCCTGTTTCAGCCTCCACTTTGCATCCACCTTGACGTCATGTGATCATGCATAGAGGGGAACCCCAGAGGGAATCCCACCTGAAGACCCTGTTTATGCTGATTTGCATATTTAAATGTGGGTGTGGAGAGGGAGGAATCAGGTACTCCAACATATGCGATCAATTCCACGCTGATTGGGATGTACAGAGGAAATGTACTTGGATTCGGGCGTATGCACAGTTTTGTTCATCTGAATTTTTTTGTGCATACAGACTTTTCTGGATTTGGGTGTACACCAGGTTTCAGTATGAAATCCACGCAAGTCTTTGTACATGAGGCCCCTGGACACTGTACATGGTTATTTTGTATTGGTAGCTGAATTACACACGTAACAAAATCCTAACCAAAATGTTAGCTAGGTGTACCTTTGTTGTCTTTTTATTGTAACGAGGCTGTAATAATGACTTTGCAACATTTAATAAAGTTTTTACAGCTGAAAAATCTGTACAGTGTGAACTTTGCACACTTTTGATGTTTGAGCATGCGCTTGTGAAAAGTTTTACCTTCAGCATGCTCAAGATTGGACGTATACAATGCGATGTATCAACACATACCACATTATTCCTAGTTTGTAATAAAGTCAAAGAGTTGATTTCAGACACGTTCCAAACAACTGCTCTGATATTGGCCGATTAAAACCCCACTATGGTTTTACCTCTGATATTTATTTGTGCATGTCATTTCAGAGTAGGACATATTCAACTAGGGCTCAGTTACCGTGTCATCACGTAGGTACCTTTGCCCAAAGTAGCTGTGCGTCTCTGGTGACTTCCTCTTAAAGATACAAGGGGAAACCCTGTTTGTAGATTTTTCTTTATACATAGTTCCTCTGCTGCTTATTTTATGAACACTTTATTTTATATTGTTCCTACCAGTGTAACAGGCCAAAGTATAACCCCATCCAAACTGTACCCCGGGTATATTCTGGCCTAGGGGTCAGTCCATCTCAGATCACCCAAAAAATATATAATTTTTAAACCTCACCCCCTCCAATTTTTTTTTAATGAAATTTGGTATATAGGTAATTCATAGCCAGAAAAGCCAAAATTTAAAATTTAATTATTATCGGACCAACAGTTTTTGAGATATCGCAATTAAATTTTTTCACTTTATCACAAAAAAGGTTGTGGCAGCCAAATTTCAGATTGCTGTAACTCAGCAACCACTGGTCCAATTTTAAAAAAGCAAGGTATTTCTGTAAAGGGGAGACCATAAGAAATGTAAATCTAGCATTCTTCAGTGCATTTGGGTACTTTTGAGTTGATTTTCCTTTTAATATATATTTTGACCTTGAAATTGACACTGTGGGACATGCCCAACCTCTTTGACACCAGTATGAAAAATGTAGTCCTATGTGTAAACTACAACTTATAAAACAATTGGAGGGGTTTTCTTTTTCATTTTCATGCAATTCCATGTAGAAGCTGACATGCCCATTCCGTCACAGATCCATTCAGTGTCCTTTCTGTATACTTTTTTTTGAGCAGAAGAAAAAACTAAATTTTTATGTGTATAAGGAACTAGTAGCAGAGCAAATACATCAATAAATAGATGAAAATATAGCAATTGCCATGTACACTAGTAATAACAAAATAAAAGAAATTCAATAAGTATTGCTCGAAAAGGAGTGGGAAGAAAAAAACATATTAAATCCCACCCCCACCTGTCATTTATGCAACATAACACATTACTTTTGCTTCCTTAATGAAAAAGTTGCATCTGTTTAGAGTCCTAATAATGTAAATAACAGATAGTAAGATTAGGAAAACTGATGTATATTACACATAGGAACTATCTAAATGATAGTCTGCATGACTTAAAATACATTATACAGCTCTGGGAAAATAAAAAAGAGAACACTGCAAAATTATCACTTTCTCTCTTTTACCATTTATAGGTGTGCGTTTGAGTAAAATGAACATTTTGTTTTATTCTCTAAACTACTGACAACATTTCTCCCAAATTTCAAATAAAAATGTTGTTATTTAGAACATGTATTTGCAGAACACAATACATGGTAAAAATAACCAAAAAAAATGCTGGTGTTTTCAGACCTCAAATAATGCAAAGAAAACCAGTTCATTCTGATTTCTAAACAACACAATTAGGATTGAGGAGATGATGTAATGACCAGCGTCCCCGCCCCATTTTGCCATTTTGAACATACAGGCGCCAACAGTCCCATAGCAGTGCGTTCATTGTTTTTGTAAATTGTCTGTAAAATCCATCTGGTTTAAGATGCCTGGGAGACACTGTTGCGTTAAAAACTGTTCCCATTACTCCCATGATTGACAGAACAAACGTAGAGACCCAGAGGTAGGTAATTTAGGGTTTTCGACTAGTTTAATGCATTTACAATTCCCACACACTAACCCAGCCAACACACTAACCAGACCATCACTGAACTAGAACTGAACCCCAGTCACTTCACACATACATGGAACGAGAATGTAGGAAGGAAACATGAAAAACATAAACGATGCTGTCTGTTGACTATGAAACAATGTTGATAGCATTTCACCATTACTACCCCCTGGATTACAACACGGAAACATTGCACTGTCTACGGGCTGACCTCTGCCAGCATCACAGTGTTTTCAGTCATTGGGCTTGTAGATCGACAAACCTTGAACCCAGCCTCAGCAAATCTGTCCATAGCTGTCAAGGGACTTGAGGCTTTTGAATTCTTGCACGGTGTTGTAACTTATGCCGAAAAGGAGATGGTTAACTAACTGCATGTAGGTCCAGGGGGGCAGAGTCCAGATCCTGCACCAGTCGGACCTACACCGGTGAACACCAGTAGCTCATAGGGGTCTATATCCTTCATATCGCTGACCTTCTCCAAATACCTTTGCTTAGCAGTCACATTGAGCCTCTCCCAATAGAGACCCCTTGCTTTTGCCTCCGCCTTATGTATTTTTTTTTTTTCTTAAATTTAGATTTATATGGCTCTTTCCCGCACATCTGTACTATGCTGTTGCCCATAGCCACCGATAGCTTGTAATTTCAAAATGGTGCAGTCTTCCAGATACATCACATGATATAACGTATGTCCTCATTCCTAATACTAATGTTGTAACATGGTAAAAGTTCAGACATCAATATTTGGTGGAATAACGCTGATTTTCAGTGACAGCTTTCATATGTCTTGGCTCTCCACCACTACTGTTGGATGGTTTTATGCAGCTCCTGGAATAGAAATTCAGGAATTTCAGCAATGTTCCATGGCTTGTGACCATCCATGTTCCTCCAGAAGTTTCCACAGTGGGTTCAGGTCTGGAGATTGGACTGGACATGACAGGGTCTTCATGTGGTGGTCTGTCATCCACACCTTTATGGACCTAGCTGAGGCCAGGAGCATTGTCCTGATAGAAGAACCAGTCCTCAGAGTTTGGGAACATTGTCCCAAACACAGCCCGGACCTGATCCGACACAGTTGGGTTTTTTTGTACCTAACAAGCTCCTGTCGTGTGTTGAGCATTATGGACAACAGAGGTTTACCAGAAACCAGAGAACCGCTCAGAATGAGGATAGGCTACGTAGCTGAAAATGAGCCGTGGTCAAACTTGGAGCTCGGAAGAGACACACTGCCTTTTGGACATCTGGGCAGATGTGCATATAACACAACTGCTAGAAAGGACACATAAAAACTCCGGCGTTTTCAGCTTGTTCAGCGAGAGAATGATTAGGATGATGGTTAGATTTGTCTGTTGTGCTTGAAAAGAAAAAAATGAACGACTTCATCACACCCAGCAAACTTTACCTGAGTTAAGGAATTCTGTCCCTGGCTAAAGTGAACGTTGATATAGGATAGCAACACATAGGTCAGCAGTACAGAGCACTAATGCTTTTAGAGAACAGTGTTTGGATATACTTCTTACCTGTTATGTTTTGCATGAATCAGACCAACAGTCACAACATAATGTGCACATGAGCACTGTCCTCCGTAGTCATCTTGTCCTGTGTCTTCGTCATTGAGAAATGAATTCTACAATACTGTAAACCTGACGTTGCATCAAAACGTTCTTACTGCTCAAACACTTGTGCAGACGCCTGCATCTGTAAAAACCGCTATGACGATAACAAAAACAGCACACAAAATTTCCATGATTCTCTCCTTTCACTTTGGACTGAGCGCTTTAATCCACACTGCTCATTTCTGTCCAATGGCTGAACGACCTCAGCACACGTGGGTTTGTTTACAGATTTTGGTCCACTTACAAAAATGTACAATGTGAATGTGAACCGCACCAAATAAAAAACATAAAAATAAAAAAAATTTGGTCCAGACCAAAGCAAGTGAACTATTGGACTTTCCTGATGTGAATACACCCTTAATTCTCAGAATTTACTAGGAATCTTGAGGTAGGCCTATAGTCTTTCTCAATTTGCTCACGTATAAAAAAGAAATCCCCTCCAAATTTTTTATATGTTGTAGTTTACACATAGGGCCACATTTTTCATACTGGTGTCAAAGAGGCTGGGCATGTCCCACAGTGTCAATTTCAAGGTCAAATTATATATCAAAAGATCATCCAACTCAAAAGTACCTAAATACACTAAAGAATGCTAGATTTAGATTTCTTATGGTCTCCCCTTTACAGAAATACCCTGCTTTTTAAAAATCAGACCAGTGGTTGCTGAGTAACAGCAATTTGAAATTTGGCTGCCACAGCTTTTTTCACAAAAAAGTGAAAAATGAAATAGCCATATCTCGAAAACCGTTGAAAACCTACCAAATTTCATAAAAATTGGAGGGGGTGAGGTTTAAAAATGCCATTTTATTGGGTGATCTGAGATGGACTGACCCCTAGGCCACTTTGACCCCAGGTATAGTCTGGATGGGGTTTATACTATACTGTGGAATAGAAAATTGTAGTAATCACCCTAGATTCTTTTGTTTCACTACTTTCTCCTCGAGAATGTTTCACTGGGCTGAGATTCTTGGAAGTAATAAGTAATAAAATAACAGTTTGGTGCAAGAAAAAGCTGATCCTTCATTAATCAGCCAATTTACAGATTTCTAAGAATTGCAGTATTATCTTGTGCAAACAGCAAAAAATAAGTACATTTCACAAAAACAACTAGAAAAGCACTCTGAGAGTGCAGACCTCTCAGATCAATGCCCCCCCCCCCCCCCCCCCCCCCACCCACACACACACACATACAATCACCACCAAATTTTAATCATTTGTTCCTTGTGCCAGTATCAACATTTCCTGAAAATTTTCATCCAAATCCGTCCTTAACTTTTTGAGTTATCTTGCAAACGGACAGACAGACAGACAGACAGACAGACAACCAATGCCAGCATAAACATAACCTCGTTGGCAGAGGTAATTACTGCTTGATTGAGCTAGTTTTTGCATTTTTGAGTACATACTGTTCTGACATATTCAACATTTAACTGACTGAATGATGTCCAGCATCTCCTGAATATTCTTATGAATCACAACATTGGTACAACAGATAGTGTAAACTGATGGGAAATACTGACTTCTCAGTCTCATCCATGACAAAAAATACACCAGCCATTATAGATGGGAAACGGAAAATGGCAAGAAAATGTTCTGCTTCACTGTTCTGTTTATTATGTAGTTGTATGTAATGTAGCCTATAGCCACACCGTCTGAAGACACCACACTGTGTAATTTTCTCCAAATCTATTTATGTTAATGCACATTCATGTTTTCTGTTTGCGTCTTCTCAAATGTTTGCTTCAAATTTGTTCATCATTTGGTGGAAATACAGCTACTTAAGTTAAAGCTGTTGGCCTCCCTCCAAGCTTGAGCATCGAGGGCATGGAAATAATCGTACATTTCCTCAAAGATCATGTACATTTTTCCACGATGCACTGACTGGTGAAGTATTGCACTGTTAACTCTACCTTTACTGTACATGCTGCAGTGAGAGTTGCATTGTAGGGACAGCAAGTATTTGGCTTTTGTCTTCCAGTTTTCCCAGAATGTGAACTCTATGGGCATGCTTTCCATTGACAGTCATCCATGTCTTATGATTCTTGTTTTAGACTAATCATGTGACAGAGTATGCCATGGATAGTAAGGTAATTGATGTCATGCTCTGCTTCATTAACGTCTTAAAAATGTCTGTTTGTTCCTGCTAACGGTCTGGCTCAGCCGGTTGTTTTTTGCTATCCTTGTGTTGCTGGTTCAAATTAAACATATTCAACAGTCCAATCAGGGGCATGCTGAAACTGTCGCTATTTTCAAGGCAGATTTGAATGTTTATTCATATTATTTAAGAAGATATCCAACTGAAGCATGCCGCTTGTCTTTTAACTGATGTCACATGAGTCTGTCTTGAGCCAGGGGCTCAAGTGTCGGAAGGGCAGGGAGGCAAAGTAATGTCGAGTTCATCCTGTTGGGACCTATGGCCAGATTATAGTTTAACATGGGAAAATCCGTTTTTCAAGTGATCGTGTCATTAGTAATCTTTAATTTTTTTTAATTTTTTTTTTTTTTTTTACATGTATTTGAAATCCCAGTAGTATGTCATTAATCACTTTATGCGTGTTGCATTCCAGTCTGATCTTGCTGAATGAAAGTGGACTGTCATGTAGGTGGTTGGTTAGCCTTGCACTAACCCCAGCCTCCATACTACGTGCATACACTATGGCTATTTCGTTTTTAACATTGTGAATCATATATCAGAGGTACTTAAGGAACTAAGTACAGTTACATTATTACTGTGTTAAAGTGGAGTTTTCAGGTGTCTGGTATTCAGTTACTTATTTTGAGCATTTCTGTTTCTTTTTCATACTATATGTTAACACAAGTATCTGTACATTCTACTCCTTACATTTTTGGAAAAGGCTTTAGTTTCAACTAGTTTGAGGGGAATGATCCATTAATTTAATTTTGCATCATTACTCACTGTCCCCGCATCAAGGCCAATTTTAGCCTAAATTGATTGAAGGATGACGCATTAAAAAAGATGTTCCCTTTGTTTATCTATCAGTGTGAATCTTACCCACAACTAGGGATGTAACGATTACTGGTATAATGATAAACCGTGGTAAATTCCCAACAGTTAGTATTAGTATCAAATTCTAATTAAAGCCGCAAGTGGCATCTAAAGGCCCTCGCCAAGGGCACGTCCAGTGGAAGTATGCTCATCGTTCAGCAGGTGGCGCTCTAGCCCCAAATTTTGTGTCTTCTAATGAATGGGTTTAGGCCTGGGACATTGACAATTGATTTGAGACAAATCAGTGTTCGTATGTCCGAACTGAACAAAATTTTGTATATATAAATCTGTAGGGGGCGCTATGAGCAAAAATTCAATTTGTTCCATTGAATGGGTGTAGGCCTGTGAGATGTACCACTGAGTCAAATTTGAGCCAAATCGGTGTTCGTATGTCTAAACTGATGCAATTTTTGTGAAGGTAAATTTGTAGGGGGCGCTACTGAGCGAAGTGGCAATTTCTTTTGATAAATGGGTGTAGGCCTGGGAGATTGACAACTGATTCAAATTTGAGCCAAATTGGTGTTCGCATGTCTAACGTGAAGTAATTTTCGTAAAGGTAACATTGTAGGGGGCGCTATGGCGCCGAATTTAAAATTTTTCTGATAAATGGGTGTAGGCCTGGGATATAGATGTCTGAGTCAAATTTGAGCCAAATTGGTGTTCGTATGTCCGAACTGAAGCAATTTTAATAAAAAATATTAAAAATTTTTGTAGGGGGCGCTGTAGTGCAAAATTTCAGTTTCTTTTGATAAATAGGTGTAGGCCTTTGAGACAGATGTCTGAGTCAAATTTGAGCCAAATCGGTGTTCGTATGTCCGAACTGATGTCATTTTTGTAAATGTACATTTGTAGGGGGCGCTATAGTGCGAAATTTCAATTTCTTTTAATAAATGGGTGTAGGCCTGGGAGATGGACATCTGAGTCAAATTTCAGCCAAATCACTGTTCGTATGTCTGAGCTGAAGCAATTTTTATGATGGTAAATTTTCGAAAAAACTTTGCAAAGTTTGCAACCTTGTCACACAAAAACGGTGATGCCGATTCAAAAAATTCGGCTAACTTTTGATGCCCCACTTCTCTAGATACTGTACACCGATTTTGAGCTCATTCGGCCAAACGGCTTAGTAGGAGATAGTTAAAATACAACTTCAGCGAAAACGCTGACTCAGCATTTTGGAAATTTCAATCCAATATGGCCGACTAAGGGTTGGTTTAGGGGCGTGGCTATAATAATATTTTTTGTTTGTCTCCTCATGATGAATCTGTCTACCGATTTTCGTGGCTCTACGACAAACTTTATGTTGGACGCGCTTCCATTGGCGCAATGCATTTCCACTTTTCAAGGGGGCGCTGCCACAACATTTCTTTACCGACATCTACGAAACCTATATGTAAATTCAATTTCTCACACTTCTGAATTTTAGGCAAAATTTGGTGAGTTTTCGTATATGTTCAGAGGGTCAAAATTGAGCTCAAAGCGCAGGAGAAAGAAAAATAAGACAAAAAAATAAATAAATAAATAAAATAATAAAAATAATTAAAGCCGCAAGCAGCATCTAAAGGCCCTCGCCAAGGGCACGTCCAGTGGAAGTATGCTCATCGTTCAGCAGGTGGCGCTCTAGCCCCAAATTTTGTGTCTTCTGATGAATGGGTGTGGGCCTGGGACATTGACAATTGATTTGAGACAAATCAGTGTTCGTATGTCCGAACTGAACAAAATTTTGTATAAATAAATCTGTAGGGGGCGCTATAAGCCGAAATTCAATTTGTTCCATTGAATGGGTGTAGGCCTGTGAGATGTACCACTGAGTCAAATTTGAGCCAAATCGGTGTTCGTATGTCTGAACTGATGCAATTTTCGTGAAGGTAAATTTGTAGGGGGCGCTACTGAGCGAAGTGGCAATTTCTTTTGATAAATGGGTGTAGGCCTGGGAGATTGACAACTGATTCAAATTTGAGCCAAATTGGTGTTCACATGTCTAACGTGAAGTAATTTTCGTAAAGGTAACATTGTAGGGGGCGCTATGGCGCCGAATTTAAAATTTTTTCTGATAAATGGGTGTAGGCCTGGGATATAGATGTCTGAGTCAAATTTGAGCCAAATTGGTGTTCGTATGTCCGAACTGAAGCAATTTTAATATAAAAATATTAAAAATTTTTGCAGGGGGCGCTGTAGTGCAAAATTTCAGTTTCTTTTGATAAATAGGTGTAGGCCTTTGAGACAGATGTCTGAGTCAAATTTGAGCCAAATCGGTGTTCGTATGTCCGAACTGATGTCATTTTTGTAAATGTACATTTGTAGGGGGCGCTATAGTGCGAAATTTCAATTTCTTTTAATAAATGGGTGTAGGCCTGGGAGATGGACGTCTGAGTCAAATTTCAGCCAAATCGGTGTTCGTATGTCTGAGCTGAAGCAATTTTTGTGATGGTAAATTTTCGAAAAAACTTTGCAAAGTTTGCAACCTCGTCACACAAAAACGGTGATGCCAATTCAAAAAATTCGGCTAACTTTTGATGCCCCACTTCTCTAGATACTGTACACTGATTTTGAGCTCATTCGGCCAAACGGCTTAGTAGGAGATAGTTAAAATACAACTTCAGCGAAAACGCTGACTCAGCATTTTGGAAATTTCAATCCAATATGGCCGACAAAGGGTTGGTTTAGGGGTGTGGCCATAATAATATTTTTTGTTTGTCTCCTCATGATGAATCTGTCTACCGATTTTCGTGGCTCTACGACAAACTTTATGTTGGACGCACTCCCATTGGTGCAATGCATTTCCACTTTTCAAGGGGGCGCTGCCGCAACATTTCTTTACCGACATCTACGAAACCTATATGTAAATTCAATTTCTCACACTTCTGAATTTTAGGCAAAATTTGGTGAGTTTTCGTAAATGTTCAGAGGGTCAAAATTGAGCTCAAAGCGCAGGAGAAAGAAAAATAAGACAAAAATTAAAGCCGCAAGCGGCATCTAAAGGCCCTCGCCACGGGCACGTCCAGTAGAAGTATGTCCATCGTTCAGCAGGTGGCACTCTAGCACCAAATTTCAATGTCTTCTGATGAATGGGTGTAGGCCTGGGAGATCGACAACTAATTCAAATTTGAGGCAAATCTTTGTTTGTATGTCCGAACTAAAGAAAGTTTTGTATAAGTAAATCTGTAGGGGGCGCTATGCAGCTAAAAATAAATTTCTACCATTGAATGGGTGTAGGTTTGCGAGATGTACCACTGAGTCAAATTTGAGCTAAATCAGTGTTCGTATGTCCGAATTAATGCAATTTTCGTGAAGGTAAATTATTAGGGGGCGCTAATGAGCGAAGTGGCAATTTCTTTTGATAAATGGGTGTAGGCCTGGGAGACTGAACACTGATTCAAATTTGAGCCCAATTGGTATTCGTATGTCTAACGTGAAGTAATTTTCGTAAAGGTAAAATTGTAGGGGGCGCTATGGCACCGAATTTCAAATATTTCTGATAAATGGGTGTAGGCCTGGGAGATAGACGTCTGAGTCAAATTTGAGCCAAATCGGTGTTCGTATGTCCGAACTGAAGAAATTTTAATAAAAAAAATATTAAAAATTTTTGTAGGGGGCGCTGTAGTGCAAAATTTCAGTTTCTTTTGACAAATAGGTGTAGGGCTGGGAGACAGATGTCTGAGTTAAATTTGAGCCAAATTGGTGCTCGTATGTCCGAACTGTTTTCACTTTTGTAAATGTACATTTGTAGGGGGCGCTATAGTGCAAAATTTCAATTTCTTTTAATAAATGGGTGTAGGCCTTGGAGATAGACATCTGAGTGAAATTTCAGCCAAATCGGTGTTCGTATGTCTGAGCTGAAGCAATTTTTGTAATGGTAAATTCACGAAGAAACTTTGCAAAGTTTGCGACGTCGTCACACAAAAACGGTGACACCTATCCAAAAAATTCGGCTAACTTTTGATGCCCTACTTCTCTAGATACTGTACACCGATTTTGAGCTCATTCGGCCAAACGGCCAAGGAGGAGATAGTTAAAATACAACGTCAGCGAAAACGCTGACTCAGCATTTTGGAAATTTCAATCCAATATGGCTGACAAAGGGTTGGTTTTGGGGCGTGGCCATAATAATATTTTTTGTTTGTCTCCTCATGATGAATCTGTGTACCGATTTTCGTGGCTCTACAACAAACTTTACGTTGGACGTGCTCCCATTGGCGTAATGCATTTCCACTTTTCAAGGGGGCGCTGCGGCAACATTTCTTTACCAACATCTTTGAAACCTATATGTAAATTCAATTTCTCGCATTTCTGAATTTTGTGCAAAATTTGGTGAGTTTTCGTAAATGTTCAGGGGGTCAAAATTGAGCTCAAAGCGCAGGAGAAAGAAAAATAAGACAAAAAAAATAAATAAATAAATAAAAATAATAATAATCTGAGCAAGAACAATATAGGCGTTACCGTGGCAACCACGTATTTGACTGTATTTGAAAGCTCTCGAGGTCCCCCACATGTCTGTGGGGTCAGATGTCACGTGTCGTGCACTTACACCCGCGTGACTGACCCCGAGTGGGCGTGTCCCATTGACTCCCATTCATTCAGAGCAGGTGTAAATATGCGACTTGTACACATGTCATGTACATCGTCGGAAAGGTCTCAGTGCCGTGAACGTGAATATGTGTGAGAGTGGCGACAGTGGCGAAAGGCGACCGCGTCACTGGCGATTTCGTCCCCATGCGCCCACTGCAGACTCAATAGGCCCTGCGCCGGCTTTACTCAGCTCGGGCCTAAAAAAAAAAAAAATAATAATAATAATAATAATAATCTGAGCAAGAACAATATAGCTGTTTCTATGGCAACCACGTATTTGCCCTTTTTTGAAAGTTCTCGAGGTCCCCCACATGTCTGTGGGGTCAGATGTCACCTGTCGTGCACTTACACACATGTGACTGACCCCGAGTGGGCGTGTCCCATTGACTCCCATTCATTCTGAGCAGGTGTAAATATGCGATTTGTGCACATGTCATGTACATCGTCGGAAAGGTCTCAGTGCCGTGAATGTGAATATGTGTGAGAGTGGCGACAGTGGCGAAAGGCGACCGCGTCACTGGCGATTTCGTCCCCATGCGCCCACTGCAGACTCAATAGGCCCTGCGCCGGCTTTACTCGGCTCGGGCCTAACAAGTGGTCCCAAGCACAACAAACCCCACCCCTCGCATATATTGTAGCTTATTGTGGCATCGATCCAGCTGATGTCATCATGTCTATGCTTGTGCTGATGTCAGCATATCAATTGCCTCAATTGTATGTGCCCAATTTGAAGTAAATTGAAACAAAATTGATGTTTTGTAGACATTTGAAATTTCGTTCATTATAAGTAAACTAGTACTTGACCCGTGGGGAACCACGGGTCGTAGGTGTGGTCGTTTTTATGCTGGGGAGAGTTGACTTTTGGGAAAAGATGTTTGTCTATATTTTATAAGTAGTGACATAAAAATTGTTTGGTAAATCATTCTTTAAAATGTAAACGGCAATTAATATACAGTATTAATACCCAGGTGGTTGCAGAGTGAAATTGTGAGGTACACACAAAGCACACAGACAGGGGTGGGGGTGGGGGGTAGTTTGTAAGACCAGGGTGGCAGGAGTTCTACATAAGTAACAGGAGGTACCTTACCTATCTCGGGGTTTCCTCCAAGATTTTTTGAAACTGTGGGGGAGGGCTTTGTGCCATGAACTTCATTTCCCATCATGCAGTAGTGCTTCCCTGATTATAAGACAACTGTATTCCAAAATGACTAATATCTCCAAAAGTATTGGTCGTATCAGCTTGCCAAGATATTTAATGTGGAAATAGGACTATTCCTCAACTAAGGTACCAAATTGGCCACGTAAAAATGTCTGAATTTGTCAGAATTGTGTAAATACACACATACACAAACACTCTGAACCCTTCCAGTATTATGATATAGATGGGAGAAGAAAAAAGATTTTAAAAATTCATAAAAAAAAAAAGTGAACTTTGACCTATTTTTCCCTAAATGTAATGACATCTATTCTGGGTCACTGGCAATCTATAAACCCAATTTGATATGAATTCAACCAATGGTTTTGCTTCTATAGTGTTAAACAAACAAACAAACAAACCACAGCAAAAACAATACCCCTTGCCTCCCCTTCAGGGGGTGGGGTGATTATCATTAAAACTGTGTTCAATGACCGCACTTTGAGAAACTCACAGCAATACTGCTCAGTTCCTGGAGAAGCAGCAACACTCCAGGCGTACATGTGCAGTTTGCAATGTTTGGTCTCTGAAAACATGGCAGAAGGCACCCGCATGCAGAGTCCTGCAAGGGTCCACTTATCCAAACCTGCACCCACCCATACCCGTAAAGCTCATTACGGCAACTCAACTTGCTACCCGCATTTTTTTTAATGTCCAATCCACACCCGCCTGTACCCGCGTATACTAGACCCGGCACCCGACCCATTGTCTAAACAGTAACCCAGTTTTTAAGGGCCTTATTTATGCATGCCATCAATAAATCTTTATTATTTGCTGCTCAATGACATCTGTGACCAGATGTAAACAGAGCTGAAGCTCACTTCACAATAAAACAAACCGGCTGTGGCTCAACCACGGTGAAATTAGACCATCATCATCATTAAATGTCCTGCAAATTATTTTCATTCATGAATCTTTTATTTTTTCACTTCCTTGCCTGCCACCCGCCTGCATTTCATTTAATTTCACCCGTGCCTATACCTATGAAAATTTGTGTATGTTTATTTATTTATTTATTTATTTATTTTTGTACCTGTCCCCACATATTTTTGCGGGTACCTGCGGGTACCTGGCATGGTGCAGGACTCTGCCCAAATAGACAGTGCTCCAGAGATTGTTCGTCCATTTAAAAAGACAAAGGTGGAAGTCTGGACATGTTTTGGATTTTTAAAGGATGCTAAGGGGAAACTAATTGAAGATGGTCAACCTGTCTGCAGAAAATGCAGAAAAAAAGTCTCTGTGCAGGGGAGCGGCACTTCACACACAAATGGTAGTGTTGCTTTAATATGCACATTTGATTTCTAGATAAGGTACACGAAACAGTGAAAGTGTTCTTTCTGTACCAGTTCTGAAATCTGTAAGACTAGATCTACTCTTGAGCACTGAATGTAAAGAAAAGTATTCTTGGTTCTTATCTACAATTTGGACAAAGTGCAGTTACCTCTTATGGCCAAAAGTTACCATCTTTGTGCACATTTGTAGTGTTGTGGTAGATGAGACTGGACTCGAGACCATTTTCCGCAGTCTTGGTCTCGTCTCGGACTTGACCCTTCAAGGACTCAGTCTTGACTCTGTCTCAGACCACAGTGGGAGGAGAAGGGCTCATAATTTCAGAGTGAGTCCTCAAAACCAACAGATTTCTATTCCATTGCATTTCAGCCACTGGTGTAGTCCAGGGTATACCTTCTTATTTTGCAGTCAGGACTGAGTATACCCGCTTCTAAATCCCCCTGATGCGTAACATTCTATGAGTGTTCGTATCCAGACCAATGGAGAGGAGCGGTCTGACTGGGCCGAACCAGCTCCCCTCTGCCTGCCAGATCCCGCTGTCCCAGGCTAGGCTGAGCTAACTTTACTTGAAAGCCGTGCTGTGCTGTGCTAACCGTGACAGTGGACAGTGGACCGTGACAATCGCCTGTCACATCTCCGTGACAGGTTTCGGCCGGCAACAAGAACTGCAGCCGAGACCATTGGGACATATCACAGCTGATTGTCACGGTCCTGTGCGGCGGTTGTAACAGGCGGTCAACCAGATCTGGGACGGTGGTTGGAGGAGCCGGTGGTGTGGTAGCACCCAGCAAGGTGTACAGCGGTAGAATGGTAGAGCCCAAACACCTTGGCTACAGCCCATCTGCTCCGTCCAGCTGAAGCATGCCGATAGCCCCATCTCTGTCCGGTTGCAGTAGTGGTGTCATTGTGGACAAATGTGTTTTTGCTCCATTTTGGTGTCTTTTTATAGGGAATGGTTGTGCACAATTGAGCAGAGGTCCAATTCATCTGTGAGATTCACTCATGAGCAGACATGGGTGAGGAATACACAAATACAGTTCTTATTGCTAATCAAAATCAATCAACCGGAACCAGGAAAACAATCATTTCATTTTGACTCAGAATAGTACTGAACTCATTGTAGTTTGCAATTTTGCAATAACTGTCATATTTCTGAAAAAAATCGAGAAAATGAAAGTGGTGCATTTCTTTTTTCCTTGAGTGTATGTAATTTCTGTTGGTGTTAGAGAACTGGGTGTTGAGCCACCAATAACCACTGTCTCCAGCTCCCCCAGTGGTCTACTGTCATATTCCAGTGTTCAGCTTGAGCACCCAGTGGTCCGAAAGGGAAGATGCAGGCAAAGGAAACATGTGAAATGCTAGTCTGCAACACAGCAGCCTAGTCCACATTTGCAATGGGCTGCATAATGCAAAAGTAATAGGGAAGCCAGAAACCTAGAGTATGTGGCTTATACACATGCAATGTTACACTGAAATGAACAGGCACTATTTGGGAGTTTCAAATCTAGTTCCATTCACATGTGGTCTGTCCAAACTCCAATACTATGCATTACATACACAATATCTATACTAACATCCAACATACAGTACTTTTGTGAAAATACAGATTTGAATTAATTTCAGGACTAGGGGTGTAAGAAAATATCGGTTCTGCAATATATCGTGATATTTCATTTCAGAATACTGTATTGATATTTTTAGGTGTCTATTCAAATGCAGATATTGTGGAGGTTCATTTTTGTTTTTTTGTTTATATTTTATTTATTATTTAACACTCTTTTATTAAATAATGTTAGTTCCTTTGTTGGGAATGAACTAAAATACTGTTCTGATGTTAGTTCTGAACTAACAGAATATGAACATTTGAACAGGATCTGAAACTGTAATGTCTGTAAAACAGAATTTAAGTTTGAACCCAGGAACATTTTGTGATATAACATTAGATCCTGTTGTGATCAAATAAAAATGTGTTTAGTATTTGTGCAGATTTCTGGTGTAATTCAGTTCTTCAAGGAAATAATAATTAAAAACAAAAAACAAAAAAAAAAGGCCTTTTTAACAGTATCATGATATATTGTATCTTGATCCTAGTGTTGTGATTTGTATCGTATCGCCAGATTCTTGCCAGTACACAGCCCTATTCGGGACATATTGTTCTGGATATGAATACATGGTTTTTCCTCAAAGGTT
Source organism: Sphaeramia orbicularis (assembly GCF_902148855.1). Lineage (NCBI taxonomy): Eukaryota > Metazoa > Chordata > Actinopteri > Kurtiformes > Apogonidae > Sphaeramia > Sphaeramia orbicularis. The sequence continues at coordinate 880,420 of NC_043967.1, forward strand.
CCTTTCCGGCAGGAGGCATGTAACCTTGGTAACTAGCCAGTTTCACCTCAGCTGGCATCTCTGTGACTCTACCAATTATTACCTACTAGGCTCTGTTTGCACTCTGTTATTGTCTGCTGTTGCTACAACTGCATTGCATTGTGGGACATTTATTAGGGTTGTACCGATACCACTTTTTTCCAGACCAAGTACGAGTACTTCCATTTGAGCACATGCCGATACCAAGTACTGATCCTAGTCCTTAGTAATCCCATTCCAGTTGTTCGTTCCTTTTGTAAATGTGCTTTATTGTCGTTGTCATTAGTCTGACTGGAACAAAGTGCTGCTACTGACATTTAATGTGTTGGAATGAGCGTTTGTCAATTAATCCACCAGGGGGCGCCGCTCTGAATTAACCATACCGGACAAATACCATGAAGAAGAGGAAAGTGTAATGAAGAAGAAGAAGAAAGTCAGTAATAACAAACATGGAGACGATAGAGGAAACACTAATGTGATACTAATGCTGCAGCGTTTTCACTGGTAAGGTTTAAAAGTTTAGCTTCAGCAGGAAGAGAAAAGACAAATGAGCCAGAAGTTTGGTTTTCACTTCCGCTGGCGGCGGTCTGCACCGCTCTGTACCCCTCTGTGTCTGGATACACATTCGCCAGCACCTGGAAAACAGATGGAATGTACGCAGAGGACGGACAGAACGCTCCGCCCGTACCTGTCTGTGTAACGTTACTGTCAGTCAGCGTTACTTTTATCACCATTATTTATTTTGAAAAATCTCCACACTCTTCACACTCCCCACACATTATTCCTCCTCCTCGTACCTGCTGCACTGAACTGTGAATGTCACACGGCTGTAAGTGGTATCGGTGCATTTGTATCGGATTACTTTTACGAGTATGAATACGAGTACACACACTGAGTATCGGAGCCGATGCCCGATACTCGTATCAGAATCGGTGCATCCCTAACATTTATGCTGATAGATTGTCTGCAGCTTGTATAGTGTAAGTTTTTCCCAGAAATCGTGTTCAAGCTGTGTTTCACGTTATGGTTAGACATACTGAAAAACTAACGTACATGCCCAGTAATTAGCATGTCAGTGTGGAACTCTGACACAACCATGGTTTTATCCATCTGTTTTAATACAGGTGAATGGAGATAATTATTACATTATGCAAAGTAATTGAGGTTAGCTCAAACTGCAGTTAGTCCTCTTATAATTATTACATGATATTCAAGTTGCAATTACTTGAAATGATCATGATTGTTTTTCATAAGTGTGATAATCTTCTCCATTATTGAATAAAACCAGTTATGGCATCATCTAAGTGCACCACATTCTCCTTCTGTTATGAATTCAGTGGAGAACTAGGAGCACAAGGGTTTATTTTGGTTTTGTAGCTTTGTCCAACCTTTCAGTAGTGGGCTTTGGATATTTAAACCATTAAATATCGTATAGTATAAATATAATATAGATATTTTCAACCATTTCATTTTTATTGACAAATGGCTATAGATATAAAATCAGATTTAAGTTTGAACATTCTAGACCAGTAAATGGTTCCTCTTATTGATAAAATGTATGTGCATAATTAAACTATTATTATACATGTGTGGCATATAGGGATGTAATGATTACCGGTATAACGATAAACCGCGGTAAAATTGCAGACGGTTAGTACTACCGTTTAAATTCTAATTCTCATGATAACCGTGTTTGATTACTGCACTTTTAGGGGAAAAAACGCCTATGTAAAGATCTGCTTTTATGTCAAATATTTGAGTATAGTTTTAATTTATTACAATTTTGATTGTATATACCTAATATTTGGAACCAATATTCACTTTTAAAGTCTTTGAAACAGTTTGTTAAGCATCTTTGTGTTATTTATGCAATAAATTATATACATTTTTCAAATCGGATTTTATATATTTTTTGTGTGTTTTTTGTCCTTTTATGTTTTTATAGTAGGTTAAAGTGAGAAAAATAATAGACAGATGACATAGATGAAGTTGTGCTGAAAAACAGATCCCAAACATGGGTATAGTAAACATTTGTTTATATACTATATAAAGGCCAAATCAAAAGGACTGAAAAACAGACAAAATAGGCTCAGACCACTAAGGGTTAATATTTGAATGTTTCTGCAACAGAAGGGACATTGTGACTATTATTTTATTTGTTTTGTTTTTTTGTTTTTTGTTTTGTTTTTTGTTTTTTTTGTTTTTTTTTTCCAAATACAACTTGGTTAAATTATTGCAGTGTATGTATTAGTACTTTTTGAACATTTTGAGCAGTTTCAACAATACCACAATTAGGGCTGCTCGATTATAGAAAAAAATAATAATCGCGATTATTTTAGCAATAATTGAAATCACGACTATTAAAAACGATTATTTGTTAACCTTAAAGTTGTTTATTTTTTTCTTGCAAAGCAATGTAAAATATACTCTTTAAACATAAATAAAGCTTTTAACCACTAAAACAAAGTATGTTCACTTTTGTATGAAACAAAAAAATCTTTGGATGCACATAAGTGTACTGTAAATTCAAGTATGTTTCCTTTTGTAAATAAATAGTGCACTGTAATTAAACTGCTATAGACTTGCCATAGAACTGGAGCAATAAAAAAAAAAACTCACGTAAAGTGCAAATTATAAATTCAAGTATGTTCAATGTAGTATGAAACAGCAAATTCAGTGGCGTGCCGTGAGGTTTCAGTTAAGGCCTTCTGTATACATCAGCCATCTAGACAACGTGCGTTAGGGTTATACGGGTTAATACGGGAGTTACAGCATAAAGAGATTCGGAGACTGAAGATTGTATTGCGGACGAAGTTGTTTTTATGCGTTTTAGTTTTTCATAAGATTACGATAAAGGTGGCGGTGGTTAAACTTTAGATGGTTACAAAGGTTTGTTGTGTTAGCGGTCGGTGCGGACACAACTACGAAACACTTTTTGCACGTGATGTGTTTTTGCTCTTCGTCTTCTTCATCAAACCCAAAGTAATTCCATACAATTGAATTTGACTTGCCTTTTTTGTTTACCAAGCACTTCTGCTGTGATTCTCCTGCCGTTTTTCCAGACCGCTAGGTACAACTTTCCTCTTGGGGTGGACCTGCCGGCTAGCAGGCAGCAGTAGCTTAGAGGGGGGCGGGGCAGAGCAGCTCATGGTAGCTTGCGTGCGCGTGAATTAAAACAACTCAAAATTAATAATCGTTTTTTCCCGATTACATAATTTTTGTAATCGTTGCATGTAATAATCGAAATCGTAATTAAATTTCGATTAATTGCACAGCCCTAACCACAATAATAATGATAACCGTGATAATAAGATAAGATAAGATAAGATAAGAAATCCTTTATTTGTCCCACAATGGGGAAATTCCAGTGTTGCAACACTCATTATAGGACAGTGCAGAAAAAGTTCACACAGAAGGTTTTAAAAAAATAAATAAATAAAGATGTGCATGCATTAAAAGTATGTACAATATGGATACAAATAAATAAAAGTGTCTGTTTTGTGTATTGCAAATGGGATTATTGCACCAGGTTAAAAGTGTTCATTGTAGAGTCTAACAGCAGCAGGAAGGAAAGATCTGCGAAACCTCTCTTTCACACAGCGAGGGTGGATCAGTCTGTCACTGAAGCTGCTCTCCAGAGCTGACAGAGTCTCCTGCAGGGGGTGGGACTCATGGTCCAGCATTGACCTGAGTTTGGCCAGGACCCTCCTGTCCCCCACCTCCCGAACCGAGTCCAGAGAACAGCCCAGGACTGAGCTGGATTTCCTGATGATCTTGTCCAGCTTCTTCCTCTCCCTCTCTGTGATGCTGCTGCTCCAGCAGACCACACCGTACAGTACCGCTGATGCCACCACAGAGTCATAGAAGTCATAATTTTGGTCACAATAACCGTGATATGAAATTTTCATATCATTACATCCCTAGTGGCATATAATATCATTAAGCACAGTAGTTTGTATAGCAAATTAATCATCTGATCAAGTTTCATTATTGTGACAGCCTTATGTGCAATGCAACAGTTATGTAATAATTATCCCAGGCCTACCACTGCAATGATCTTAATCTGGATGCACTGTAGTCTCGCTCTCTTTTCCTGGGTTCCTGCACTCTTTGTGCACAGGATAATTTTCCACCTCTCACTGAACCATGTGCTGTTTACAGCACTATTAAGGCTTTGTGAACACGTGTCCTCTGCCATAAACGGTACTGGCATGTCACCACACTGCCTTTCCACTTCACTGCAGCTTTGAAAGCACTGGCAGATGCTACTAACACCTTACAGATCTTGTTTAAAGTCCTATCCATGCATGTAACCTGCCTTTTTGCATTTAAGATTCCTGCAGTGCATCACAGCTCCCCATTCACCACTTCAGGATGATGTGGAATACTTCACATTATGGAGGAATATTTTGCATGCATCTGTGGCCTTGTTGAAGAATTACACTTGCATATATGATCACTTTAGCAGTACACAGAGCACTTTGCCTCAGCAGTGCGCACAGTTCTTAGTGCAGCCTCAGGCATCCTCTCCTCTCCATTGAAGCTGACTAGTATTACTGCTGCTCCGAGTTGGGCTGGCCACTCTGGATTAACGCTTTGCTGTAATCTGGGACACTGCAGATTATGCTTTTCATCTCCTGCCCCCCACCAACACAAAAAACTTCACGTGACTGGCCCATGCAAACAGGACCGTTTTTTTCCTTCATTGGATGACAAGCTAGATGGTGGAGAGTGAGGGAGGTTGGCAGGGCATTGACAAAGAAGATGTGAGAGTATAGAAACTGACATGCATAGCAGCATGCAGCACTGGCTGTGCTAACAGTGGCTAGCATCTGAAAACTGATTGCGCAAACAAAGATGGAGTGAGCACTGACCTTTGGGATTACCGTGAAGAGGATGAGGAGTGTGTATGGGTGGGTGTGTGTTTCCCACTGCAACAGCTGATTGAAGGCACAGGTAAATTATTGACAGCAAGAAAAGGAGCAGAGGGTGCAAAAACCCTGGCCTGCTGTGGGAATAGAGGGACAACCAGCTTCACTGTATTGTCACAGTGACCTTCTGACTGAAAGCTGATACAAAGCTTCCTCTCACATACACACATACTGAGACACTCAGTGTGTCTCACCTCACCAGAGTCCACCAGGCTGTGAGCAAGGAGACACAGAGACCGCCGGCACGCGCTCGGATCACATGCAGTCAATCAGCACTTGTCTGGCTTTGCTTAGGTAGTGCTGGTGGTGGTGGCTGTTAGGGAGGTGGAAGTTGCTCAGGTTAGCAACACGCTAACAGCTGTAAAATATGGAGCCTCTGGAGGAATACCACTCTCCATTTGACTTTGAACAAGGAGTCAACACCAGCTACTTGTACCTCTCCCCAGCCTACAGCGACACGCCACCCAGCTCCCCAGCTGTCAAAACCAGAGGTAATCACAAGGAGGACAAAAGAGATGCTGACTGAAGTGTGTGTGTGTGTGTGTGTGTGTGTGGGGGGGGGGGGGGGGGGGGGGGTCAAAAAAACAAAACATGGGTTGGGTTCATTGGAGGGGAGGACTTTGGGTGCACACACTCTTTGCCAAATTTAACCTCTGAAAAAGATCCTACTCTTCATTTCAAAGTTTCAGGAATCCATACTTTGCAAACATTTCTGTTTTGTTTTTTTTTGCTGTGGGCTTGATGGAATCTAATTTAGGAAATGTTGTACCATTCTCTGTGTGACTGCCATTATTTTAAAGGAGTATATAGAAAACTTTTAACATTGTGTGTAATGAAATTAAATGAATGAAATGTAACTGTTTGGAGGACTTCAGACTCCGTACAATCAGGAACACATGTTGATGGCAGCTGAAGGACCACTGTAAAGTCCCGGTCTGAAACATTTCAGGACAACTAAATCTTGATGGAGCAAGTATCAAATCACTTTGGAGTTGCACATTGCACATGACAATTACCTGTAATCTTTGTTGTGAATTGATAACCACTAAGAAAATACAAAAAAATGCATAAAGTTTGATCTCATAATCTGTAAACAAATGGAAAATGGAAACTTATGTATAACAACAGGACTCATAATCAGAAAATTATCACACTGTGCTAGTAAATCTACACATGACTTTTAGTTTTTGTTATTTAATAACTGTTGGAAAATACAATGCATTAAACCCCGTAAAGTTTTCATAATTTTCTTAAAAGGAACATAGTGCATCCAGTCAAATGTGTGTGTTTTATCTCATTCAGTGAGTTCTGTGTTTGCATTTTCATTTTTTAGGTAAGTCATAAATAAGTTAATTCGATAATCACACATTTAACAAAAAAGAATGTAAATCTGTCCTCACAGCCTGTAATATGAGTGTCACCTCTGTGCTTGCACTAGGAAAATGAAAGATCCAGCCACTGTGGCTACATTAGTAGAAATGAGTGTAGCCACAAAAAGCCACAGCCAGCCTGGGTCCAGTCTGGGTCCAGCCTGGGTCCAGCCTGGGTCCAGTCTGGGTCCAGCCTGGGTCCAGCCTGGGTCCAGTCTGGGTCCAGCCTGGGTCCAGTCTGGGTCCAGTCTGGGTCCAGCCTGGGTCCAGCCTGGGTCCAGTCTGGGTCCAGCCTGGGTCCAGCCTGGGTCCAGTCTGGGTCCCTGCAGTGGGGCACATAGTGGACCGTGGTGATGACCATAGCTCCCCTGGGAAATTTCTGTAAAAATTAAGTCTTTTTTTCCTGCATTCTGGTGCATTTTGAGCTTAAAAATATGTTCAATCTGGCTTCAGTTTCATACAAAAAAAAAATCATAAAAAATTAACTTAAGTCAACATTTTCATCTAAACTATTTTATTTCTAATCTAATATATAACAAAACAATAAATGATATACTTATAAATACAATTATTCTGACCACTGATGTGCATGAGATTCAATATAAAATAAATTTACCAGTGGAATGAGCGTTTGTCAATGAGTCCACCAGGGGGCGCCACTCTGAATTAACCATACTGGACAAATACCACGAAGAAGAGGAAAGTTTTTTGAGAAGAAGAAGAAGAAAGTCAGTAATAACAAACATGGAGACGACAGAGGGAACACTAATGTGATACTAATATTGCAGCGTTTTCTCTGGTAAGGTTTAAAAGTTTAGCTTCAGCAGGAAGAGAAAAGACAAATGAGACAGAAGTTTGGTTTTCACTTCTGCTGGCGGCGGTCCGCACCGCTCCGTACCCCCGGTGGTATTCTCCGTGTGGCTACGCATCCTCCATCACCTGGAAAACAGATGGAATATACGCAGAGGACGGACAGAACGCTCCGTCTGTATCTGTCTGTGTCTGGAACGTTACTGTCAGTCAGCGTTACTTTTATCACCGTCATTTATTTGGTTCAATCTCCACACTGCTGACATTACTCCTCCAGCGTACCTGCTGCACTGAACTGTGAATGTCACGCTGTCATAAGTGGTAAAATACCTTCGCCACTGTGGATACATGGGTTGAAAACAACTTCACCAGCCAGGAAAATGCATCGCCAATGGTGATGTGGCGATAGGCTAGTGCAAGCCTAGCACCTCTTTTTGGGCTTTCACACAAAGAGGAGAAAATTATGAGCAAGATGTATGGTCTTTACTAACCCTAACCTTGCTGTTCCTCTATACTTCAGGTTATATCCTTTTTTTTTCTTTAATTAGCTGTTATGGATAATATGACAGCCTCTGAGAGTCATGGGGTAGAACACGTTGCCTGAGAGGAAATGAGCTAAAATGGAGGGTGCAGGACAGTAATGTGGGTGGGTGGAGCAAGTCTACCTTCTGCACAGTAGTATTCAGGACACTAACTTCTGTCTGTCTTTCAGCTACTGTTTGTCTCTCTTGTTCTCATGACTCTTGTACTGTTTGAAAAAAAAAAACCTCTGAGGGATGCAAATTTCACTTTGGTTACTGCACAGTTTTTACCCCTCAGCCAGAAATGGCCGAAGGGGTATTGTAATCGTTTTGCTGTCCGTGTGTCTGTCCATTCAACGACATAATCGCATTATCTGAAGAATGCATTGAGATATCTGCACCAACTTTATACTGTGGCTGCATCTTGGCATGGAGCAGAAGAATATTGACAATAGGTGACCTTGACCTACTTTTTCAAGGTCCAATGGCATTGTGCCTTGTGCAGTTATAATATCTGAGTACTTTCAAATACAAATATGTATGATATAAGTTTTACACAAAGACAACTGAATCTAAATTATTAGGGCTGTGTATCGGCAAGAATCAGGTGATACAATACAAATCATAATACTAGGATCACAATACGACATATCACAATATGTCATGATACTGTTAAAAAGGCAATTTTTTGTTTGTATCTTTTTAAAAAATGATTATTTCCTTGAAGAACTGAATTACAGCAGAAATCTGCACAAATACTAAACACATTTTTTTTGGTCCCAACAGGATCTAATGTTATATCACAAAATGTTCCTGTGTTCAAACTGAAATTCTGTTTTACAGACATTACAGTTTCAGATCCTGTTCAAATGTTCAGATTCTATTAGTTCAGAACTAACATCAGAACATTATTTTTGTGCGATCCCAACAAAGGAACTAACATTATTTAAAAGACTGTTAAATAAGAATAAATAAAATATAAACAAAAAAGAAAGACAAAAAAATTAACCTCCACAAAATCTGCTTTTGAATAAATACCTAAAAAATATTGATACAGTACTTTTTAATATCGATACAGTATTGTGAAATGAAATATCGCGATATACTGCAGAAATGATATTTTCTAACGCCCCTATAAATTATAGGGCAGTAACTTTCAACAGAAACTTACACTATATTTGGCCGAGGGGGATTAAAAGTGTGCTGCACGTTATGTTTTTGTAAGTGATCAGAGGCAGCACAGGGAACCATAACACAAGAAATTTGAAGCAAATTAACTAACATGGCAGAGCAAGCAGTCAGAGATTTTCCCCTTTAAACAGGTATGGGGAAGTACAGAGTGTCAATGGCACTGCTGCATCACCAGTAATAAGAGGAGACAGCAAATGTAAGACTTTTAGAGGTGAAAGAAAATACATTTGCGCTGTATTTTTCTTTCTTCATTACTGTAATGCCTGTCTGTTTCCTCTATAAATTTATTTTCTTGATGACGTACCAGTGGGACGTCTCACTTCAGCGTGTTCTGACATAAATATTTGTACTTGTGACTTCTAATCAGCTGTTCTTATTCCCATGATATTAATTCATGTTAGATGTGGAAAATGGGACCACAGGGCTCTCAGACTACAGGGGTTTGGACTGAGATATAGTGCTTGTTCATGAACAGTTCTCCAGACACTGCAGACCCAAATCCTGTGAATTTGGTCTTTAACTCTTTTGCCAAACATCTATCTGTCTGAGTAAAGAAATGTTCTGAAGTATTGTTGGGAGTTTTGTGTGGTATATAAGTGAGAGAATGGGTTCCAACAATTGGGAATGGGTTGGGAGGAGAGGACATAAAGGATACTGTGTGTGAGGGGAAAAAAAGATGTGGATGCAGATCTTAGGCTGGTAAAATGTTTCTGTTTGACATATAATCAGGTCAGTCCCCATTACGTTTACAGTAATACAAACTCAGGAACAGACTGAGAGAATGTGGGCACAAACATTAATTTGAAGACAGAGATAAACTGATTTGGTTTTAGTTGCCATAGGTAAAATAAATAAATAACGTCAAATCAAGGGATTTATTTTTTTTCTAATTGGGCACAAACTTTCACTTGACCTCAAGGATCAGCTGATTAGAGTTTGGTCACCATAGGTCAAGGTTGGTGTTACGAAACCAGATTTTGGCAAGTAATAAGGACATAAACAGGTGGCACAAGGATAGTGGATATTGCTGATTGAACTTGTGGATCATGTGTTTTTACGTAAGAGATCCAGGCAGTATTGGGTCTGTTTCCATGGTGATTTGACTGTGCTGGTACGTGGTCAGTAGATGAGTAAAATCTGTGAAAAGACAGCAACTCACCAGGTGAAATAAAGGCGATGCATTCCATTGGTATTCATTACAACATTTTTTTGCAAGAAGCACTGTACAGTGTGAGCCTAAATAACTCACACCATGACTGCATTGAGTTCACAATTGAAATGACCTACACAAGGCCAAAATGTTTTCAACACACTGCAAACAACTCCTGCTGACACAACAGCACACATTGTGTGTGAAATTAAGTCTCCAGTTGTTCCTTTTTGGTCTTCTTCCCCTCATTGTGTTTTATTCAACTTGTGGGTTTCCTCTTTTATATAATCTTTTATAAAATATAATATTTTTTCTCTTACCTTTCAATCAATGATATGTTTGAGAAGTCCAGCTAATAAGACAAAGAAACACTTCAAAGAAAGGATTGTGTTTCCTGTTTCATGTCAGCATCCTTCACTACTCTTTCTTTTTGACTAACAGATCCTTATAACCCCTTTGTTCTCACGCTGTCTGAGCTCAGGATATCTCCATCTAGAAGGTTCTTTGTATTATTGATGTGTTATTCCTCCTACTGTGCACAGCTCTGTAAAAAAAAAAGTCAGATACTGTACAGTATATGTATGTTTGAGAAAAGGTCTGTAAGGAAGCGTCCATGTTGGATCATGAAAAGCTTCCCCCTCTTGACAAGCACAATCAAACAGCATTCTAAGGATGTTCCTTAGCCATGCTCTCTGATATCCACCCGTTCATCTACCATAGAAGCATTTCCTTTCTTTGTCAACATGACAGTTTGTGTGTGACTCCCTGTCTTTGGCCACCTGCTCACTGTCACACTGCACACACAGGAATGTACATGTAAAGGTGTCTTCAGAACACATGCTTTCAAAACAGAAGCAGCTTGCCACCTGAGAGGTCTTATGGATGTGTTGTTTTTTGTTTTCTGGTTTTTGTTTTTTTTTTTGTCCCCCAGGTTCCCAGCTACTTTCAGACTCTGTTCCAGAGGTGGGAGAAGATGCGGTGACGAGCGTCGCTCCCTCCAGCCCTTCCCCTCCTGCCATGACTGAGGAGGAGCGACTGGAGCTGCAGCAAGAACTGGCCAAGGTCTGGAATGATTAGGACTTAGACAGGTTGTGGTTCAGGGACAAGTTCTGGAGCCGTACTCACCTGTTTGACTTGAAGACACATGTATCTAAATGTATAGAAAGACTACGGAAAGAGTCATGCTTTTATTAATTATTTTTGCTAGTAATACTTTAGTAAAGGGGAATTGACTGATTTTTAAAGGCTGATACAAAACATAATTTCTAGCAGGCAAATGAGGACCTGTAGGTGTCTCTGTAAACAGCACTTCAGAAACTAATAATGATGGTAATGGATTAGATTTCTATAGTGCTTTTCAAGGCACTCAAAGTGCTTTGCATTATTGATCCATTATTTCTTCACTTTCACATTCTCGCTGTGGTGGTGGTAAACTACGTATGTAGCCACAGCTGCCCTGGGGCGTGGCTGCCAGTCCAAGCCAAAGGGCCCCTCCCACCACCATTAAATATTCATACACCAGTGTGAGTGACACTGGAGGCAAGGGAGGTGAAGTGTCTTGCCCAAGGACAGAGCTGGATTTGAACCGTCAGCCTTTTGGTTACTGGAAAACCCGCTCTACCTCCTGAGCCACAGCCACCGCAGTGGCTAAGGTTACAGTTCCTCTGTCCAGTAATTATATCCACTTTTTGTTATCCATCTAGCTATTTTTATTTATATTTTCAAAATGCTGAAATTTTTGAAAAAAAAACACAAAAACATTTTTGTGCTTGTGAGATGTGTAAATATTGATGAATTAATAAAAGGGAAATACAAATAAATGGAAACACATTAAGGGAATAACTATGCATGTCTGCATAGTAGATGGGAAAAACAATGAATGCTGCCATGTATGAAGAGCTGCAGTCAAAATTTGCAAACATATTTGAATGGATACTAACTAAATTTAAATAAACGTACATGTATTAACCGCTATTTTATTTACAATGGGTAATCCTATAGTAACATACAGTATATTAAAAGAGCAACACCTGAATGAACAACAGAAATAACATAAAGGGGCAGCCAGTCAGACTCCACCTACCCCCCATCATCAAGGGTTGGAACATACAAACCATTACACATGTATGTTTTAAACCACAAACATGACATTCGTAACTGTATACGTACGTCCAGGTGGAGGATGAGATCCAGACTCTGACCCAGGTGTTGTCAGCCAAGGAGAAGCAGGTGGCGGACATTAAGAGGAAGCTAGGCATCACACCTCTCAACGAGCTGAAACAAAACATCAGCAAAACCTGGCAGGGGGTCACCACCTCCAATGCGTAAGTGCTCCCCTCCCACACCACACCTCCCATAGACCTAGCAGAGCACATGATTTCATGCTGCATAGCTTATCATCAGGATGCTCGACATATTCAGCATTTTCTCTTAATTAGCATGTAGCAACAGTTGTAATCTATGTGCGATATTTTATCATTTCGAAACTGATGTTAAATTTCTATAGATAAGAAGAAGAAGAATATTGTTAATTATGTTGGCCCCTTGTGAATAGGGCTGTGTAATGGCAAGAATCTGATGATACAATACAAATCCTAATACTAGGATCACGATGCGATATATCACAGTATATCAAAACACTGTTAAAAAAGGCATTTTTTTAAATTGGTTTTGTTTCTTTTATAAAAGATTATTTCCTGTGAGAATTGAATTACACCAGTAATATGTACAAATATTAAACACATTTTATTTGATCACAGCAGAATCTAATGTTCTATCACAAAATGTTCCTGTGTTCAAACTGAAATTCTGTTTTATAGACATTACAGTTTAAGATCCTGTTCAAATGTTCATATTCTGTTGGTTCAGAACTAACATCAGAACAGTATTTTAGTTCAATCCCAACAATGGAACTAACATTATTTAATAAAAGAGTGTTAAATAATAATAAGTAAAATCCATCCATCCATCCATTATCTGCTGCTTATCCGAGGCCGGGTCGTGGGGGCAACAGTCTAAGCAGGGATGCCCAGACTTCCCATAATAAGTAAAATTATATTTTACTTATTTACTTGCTATAATAAGTAAAATACAAACAAAAAAGAAAAACAAAAATGAACCACAATATTTGCATTTGAATAAATATCTAAAAATATCGATACAGTATTGTGAAATGAAATATCGTGATATATTGCAGAACCGATATTTTCTTACACCCCTACTTGTGAATAATCAGAATAAAACTTGTGACCAGTTTCATTATCTCCAGTTTGTCAAACAGTGGATTAATACTACCGTGTTAAGTGTCAAGTGTTTTTGAGAAAGCGGGGGTTTTCCCAGATAGAGAATGACGAAATGGCCGCCTCTGTCTGATGTGCCATCTCCAACTCTTGATAAAACTCTAATGGGTCTTCATGGAAAACAACTCACTTGGGGTATTTCTATCATTCTTAACTGCGGTTGTGACATTACATCAGCGTGGTGTCAATTTAAGATTTTAATATAAAGAAATGCTTTACTGGTACACTAAGGAGGTTTTAAAGTTTCGTGAAAGTTGACTGATCATCCAAATGGCTGAACAATAACAGTTCTTAAAGGATGGTGTCAAACTATGTTCATCTGTCAGAGCCTCAAAATGAATATTGATCAGTAAGTACTACCTCGAAGTCACACGTGTCTTTTACCGTTATCCACAAAACTCACAAGGAGTCTTTTTGATAAAAAGCAATGGGGTTATTAATAGGGATAGATGGATTAATCCATACTGATGGAATGTTTCTAAACTATTGGTCTTCTCAACTAGAATTACTGACTGGTATATAATAATAGAATAACATATAATACAGTAAAAATAATGGCTGGGAAAATGAAAGTCACACCTAGAATTAAGTTATGGGCTACTAATTGTATTTAGAATAACAGTTTGGCTGATAGCTGATGCTGATACTGATATTACATTTGATTTATTGTGTCTATATATTTAAAAATAGGTTAACCTTACTATTCTAAATTCTTTTAGCAGTTCATTAGATTATCTGTGACAGTGCACAAATCCAATCATCAGTTAATCATCAATTCATGACAAACATTTTTAACATAACAACAAAACATATGTTGATATTAGTCAGTGTTAACAAATATATGGTGCATCCCCAATTTTTTTTTTTTATTTAGGCATGTATTATATTGACTTAGATGTTCAGTTTAACAGTTGTCTGCTTTCTTACAAGGTCAAAAATAGCAAATTTCCAACAGTGTTGGATGGTTAGTGACTATTTAATCAGGTATTGGCTTTTCTACCTTAGAAACAATTATAAGATTTCAACATTTAAAACACCACTGCTGGTTATCCGCTTGTTATGAATCAAATTTCCTGTCTACAAAAGTTAACACGTTAATAAAATATAAACATATAAATATAAATATAAACAAAATATTTCAACCTGAAATGTTGCCATGTATCTCAAAATGTTCATGAAGTCCAATACAATCCACAACCACAAAGTTGCAGTGACTTTAAAAATGTTCTAGTTCTATGTCTTGGTGTGGATGGCCCTTGTGCTATCTGCATAGAATTTGTCCCGAAGGCTTTGTTGTCCCCTCAACAGAAGATATTCCTACATGCTGAAAAGATGCAAACAGAATGAATGTCATATTCTACATATACACTTTTTACTTGGAGGAGTACATTCAGATGTTGCATTTTGTAATCACCAACATTACTTCATGTAATTACATATTTTAACTCAGTAAATCTAACAGATTTCCATTACATTCATTTGCAATTTAATTACCTAATGCTGTTAGATGGAACTTCCAAACACTGACTGTGGCTTTGTAAGGTTCTAGTGTTGAGATTCTTAAAATATTCTCTGTCCCCATTTGAGATTTTTTCCCTGCAAACAACAAGGAAAAAGATGTCAGTGCACTTGACAAGCTGCCTGTGGCCTGTGTGGAGCTTTACTTTGCAGGAAATGAGCAGCATTCTGATGCTTTCAGGCATCTTAATATGAAAAAAAACAACAAAAAAAAACAAAACATTGAAGTGTTGTCCCAACCTTGATGTCTCATTTCAGTCTTTGATCTCCCAGTCTTTTTTCATCACCCTCATATCCTTTTTTTGGCTGCACATCATTCTTCCCTGTCTGTCTCATTCTACTCTTGTGTTTTTCAGCTACAGAAGGACATCTGAAACAATATCTCAGGCGAGTCTAAAGGCCACGGCAGCGCTCTCCACTGTGGGCTCAGCTATCGGCCGGAAGCTCGAGGATGTCAGGTGAGACAGGAGAGGAGACATCAGCCTGACTGCACATCCAGGAACTGTCTGCACTTGGGATATTTTGGGAAATACCACATCTTTCCAAAGTAGCTCTTATACACACACTATTTTTGTGCTCACTCGGTCGGAGCAACATTATAATAATGAACACATCTCATAGTTGTTGTTTACCTCTTGTAGTAGACTTAAAAAGTCTGAATTTTAGCAGATGAGGTGGTGATGTGAGGGTCTTTAGAGATCGATTCTTGGCTCTCCTAAACTTCTCCCAGACTGATTGGGGTCACACTACTGTTTTAGGAATGAAAATCAGTATTAGGCAAGGTTATTATCGTTAATGAAAACAAACGAAATGATGAACATGAGAATTGAAAAAACATTTTCATTAACTGAAATAAATAAAAACTATAATTAAAAGAAAAAAACAATAACTAACTGAAACTGTATTGCGTGTTTACAAAACTAACTGAAACAGATAAAAATTATGGATAAAATTCCCTTCGTTTTCATCTTTGTCAATGTCGGATTGATACAAAAGCGATTTATTTCCTTCAAGCAATTTTAGCTAGCGGCACCATATGATATTTAAGGGTCCGTCACTTGTGTTCACTTGTGGTTTCCAGTCGTCTTCTGGTCCCCACTCTACCTGGAAACATGGAGACTAAAGTTGGGAGAAAGCAGCAGAGTCCTGTCTGGGATTTATTTGAATACGACGACAGAGAAGAAGAAAAAAGAGATGACTAAACTAAAATTAATACTAAAACTAAACTAAAACTAAGCATTTAGAAAAAAATGAAAACTAATGAAAACTAGCAATCCTGCTCTAAAAATGAATTAAAACGAACTGAATTAGAGAAAAAAAAGTCAAAACTAAATAAAACTAAAC
The DNA here is from genome assembly GCF_902148855.1 of Sphaeramia orbicularis. Taxonomy (NCBI): domain Eukaryota; kingdom Metazoa; phylum Chordata; class Actinopteri; order Kurtiformes; family Apogonidae; genus Sphaeramia; species Sphaeramia orbicularis. Next base: position 896,572 of record NC_043967.1, read on the forward strand.
TAGAATGAAAAATCCAAAACTATTAGAACCTTGGTACTAGGCAGCATTGAACATTGTAGCCTTCAAAGCTAATGAGGATAACAAATAGAACAGTACTTGAAGCAGATTTGAAAAGGGAGTAACCCAGTCACCCACAGGACTCCCATGCTGACTATGTCAAAGAACCTCTGCACACAGATGGTGCAGTGAATGTTTGCTCACTGATATAAAACAATTCACTTCCTCTTTCTCGAGTGTGCGGAGTTTGAAGGATTGAGAATGTCATGTGGATAGAGAAAAGTAAATCAAGAGCCAAATAAAAAAGTGCAGTAATATCAGGTTTTTAGTGCAAGTTAACATTATTTTAGCCTATTTAACTTGGCCTCATTTTATTTCACCACTTGTTTTACTTGCCTCTTGCAAAAGTTTGTTGCTGTGACAGAGACGAGCCTCAAACACAGACAATTTTCTCCTGACCAGTCATTTTAATGTCAGTTTTCAGACAGTATGTATCTTGTGAAAGGTAGGTCTAAAATTCACTCAGATAACTTTGGGGATGGAAGAATCAGTTGAAATCTGTAAATTGTGTTCACATCTCCCATTGGAATGGAACTGCTGGTAGTCTCCTAAATGAGTGGGGCAGTGGAGAAACTGGAAGACTTTGAAATGGGAAATCACTCTCTATTGAACCATGTTGTTCTTCATCATCTCTTAATACCTTGTGTCTTATGTATCTTCCCTTTTTTTTCTTCTTTTTTTGTTTTAAACTGTAGAACATTGCAAGCATTTCTTTACACATATGTGCCCATGCCATCGCATTATGTAAAATCAAGTCAGGTTGTGGACTCTGCACTGGATATGAGAATCCTGTAGCATGTAATGTTCCATTATTTTCTAATTCTGTAGCGTATAAAGGTTTAAGATTGGAGAGATTATCAGTGAAGAGTCACGACACTTCCACAGACTCCTGCTGTAAAAAAACGGTGGATGAAATGTGGACCTACTTCCTGGTTCTGGAGGGACCGGTAGTTCCTACATTGAGTGGAACGCCGTCGGAACACATTCATTTCTACTGCAGCTGATCTAGCAATTCCAGCGCTAAGTTAATAAGATATCATCTTCTTTCAAATTATCGAGTGTATTTTCTGTATTATCAGACATTTATGTTGTAAATTCTGTTTTCTATGCAATGTGTTAGCGTTTGTATGAATTTATATCTTAAACAACTGTTATGTTGGATTGTCAGCTGTAGTCCTATAGTTAGCTATCTTGACTTGGCCAGCTGTGGAGATTTAACCACTGTAACCACAAATTATGGAGTTTTTAAGATAAGGTAACGTTAGTACAGATGTTGTTCTCAGTGGGTTTTATTTTAGTTGTTTTGCTGAACCTGGTGGTGTTTGGTTCAGTTTGTCAGCTGAGGTCATGTGATCATTAGGAGGAGAGTTGCTGTAGAGCTGAGCTCTGATAAATAAAAGTTTATTAAAGTTATTATTCATGAGTTAAAGAAAGCAAAACTTCTGTCACTTGGCGTTTGCAAGATCTGACTCATCCCATAAGAATTCTGTTGAGTTTTGAGTTTGCTAATGTTGAGATTTTAATGAGTTTAGCGTGTGTGCTAATGTTAACACGTTAAGTTAGCCGCCATGCTATCCACTGGTTAATGTTGTATTGTGTGTGTTGTCAGAGCAGAGCTCGGCAGACACACAGTGTTCACAGATAAACACTGTTTTCTGATTGTACCTCAGTCCTATAATAGTAAAACTTAAAAATGGTAAATTGTCTCTCTCCTTATGAGTACAGTACAATTGAAGAATGAATGAACTTGTAAAGTTAGTACCACTCATGTAAGTAGCCTACCCAAGCTAACACCATTCTTACCCCCCAAAATGTAAGTTTTCATAATAAAGTCTCTCCTTTCAGTGGTCAACCCCACTACTCAGAAGTAGAACACACACAACAGTACACACAGGAGTGACACAACGGTTGTGTGTGGTTTGTTTCCAGATTGACCATGGTCACTGCTGTTTCTCCCATTAAATAACATGAGAGTGCTTAGTTTGTTTGGAACAATTCAGGCTTACATGAACCACGTGTGGCGACATCAAAGCGTGTCATAACTCTCTTCATTGAGTTCTGCCATGCCAGGTCTGTAGATGGCAGTGTAGCGGGACAATCGCATACCATTAGCCAATCAAAATCCTGAACAAAACATTACTTCTGCTATGAACCTATGGAGATGTAGTTTTCCTGGTTCCACGTCCGAGACATGTAACAATGCAATGATCAGCTGGTGACTTTATTTACAATCACAAACTACTTTTCTAATGTGACAGAGGGAATGAAAAAGGGTTTAAACTCTGAGTCAAACCATGTCAGTTCTGTAGTCATTAACAGCTGCATCTGACCACCACCACCCCCCCCCCCCCCCGGTTTTTAAATCCCTACTTCTGCTGAATGAATTTTTATCCTCAAGGGGGCAACCCCATCAGTGATTAAAAGACAATTGAAATAACAGGCAGGTTGTGACTTAGTTTTCTTACACTTATAGTCAGGCGTATTTGACGTCCATGCATGGTCGAGGCGGACCCAAAGCAGATGCAGAGTCCATGCCACTCACAGCAGCCTATGTGCACAGTGCACCTGACTCTGTGGGAGCTTTAACTTTCACCTGAACTGAACTGTCAGCTGTCTCGGAATTCACGAATGTCCCCATGCAAATAAACACATGGTACACCTTACCTGTCTCTCTCTGTAGCCTATATGTCAGTGTCTCTCTGTGTGTCTGAAAGTGTCTTTTTTTTTTTTGACCTGACCCACAGGTAACCTCTTGATTGGCTCACCACTAGTACAGGCGTACGTCTGCAGGCACCAGTGTATATGTTCAACAGCATCTGAATCAATCAGGTTTTATGTTCCATTTTACAGTCTGATTGAGTTACCCGTTCACCATCAAACCTCTGCCATGTTGGTGTGATTGGCGCTCATCCATGGTCCTGAATCTAAATTAGACCATCTCCCACATCGCAGGTGTGGCCGTCACAGAAAATTAAATGTTTCATGTATTTTTAGTTTGCATTAAAGATTAATGTTCAACTGTTCGACATGTCTACCGTTAACTTAAAAAAGAATTAGGCCTGTTGATTACTTGTTTTTTCTTGTTTTAAAAAAACAAAAAAACTTCCCCCCTTTTGTTTTTTTTTGACAAATCGCACCCTGCTTATCAGCTCCATCCTCTTCCTCTAAACTGGATCATCACATGTGATGATCCAGTTTCATCCGTCCAAGAATCTCTGTTTCTGTCTTTTCTGTCTATTTACAAGCAAATGCCAACACGGAGATTTGCCAAAATTTCCACTTTAGCCGGAGTTATTAGAAACCTTCGATTACTGTGCTCCTGCCTGTTGTTGTTGTGTAAATGATAGGGATAAACGCAGACAAAAATTTCCGTTTACAAAATCCCCGGCTACAAGTAAACGGCCCAAACCAAAACCAGCACCCGCCCGTACCCGCATACATTTGACTCACGACTCGACCCATGATTAAACACATTGTCTACACAGTAACTCACTTTTAAGTTCCTGTGGGTTTCCAACCCAGTGCTTTGACACACATACACGGGACACACTATAACAAGGAAATGCGTACGGTAAATAATCGTGGTGTTTTTATACTGCTGTTTTCTTTTACATCCCTATGCAGAACTGGAACTTATTTGTTTTTTTAAAAAAAGCCCCCTTTGGGCCTAATGTGTGCACATGCCTGTTGAATACGACTGTATACAAGTAGTCAAGCAATAAGAAAGGGTTTTATTGTTCAGTACAGAAAGTGTTATTTTATTCAGTACAGTGATATAATTTGATCCTACTGTAAAGTTCAGTTTGCTGACAAGCAAAATAAAAATATAATTTTGGGAGAAAAAAACCTGTCCTCTTTATGCACAAAATATGTGCCAAAACCAAACTGAAACCATGACCCAAAAACCGAGGTACGGACCGAACCATGGGCTTCCTGTACCATGGCACCCCTTTTCCCTACAGTCACAGTCAGCCCATTTTTAAGACTCCTGTAATGTGGTCCAGGCTATAGTAATCGTAAGTAATCGTCTCTGTTAATCTTAACCATCGTTTCACATAGATAAGTGTAAGATCACCAAGATCCAGCTCCGAACAGTGTATTTTAGTCCTTGGTTTTGATGAATGTAGCTGTTCTGAAACCTGCAGCATCTTGTGCAAGACATTGTTGACCTGCGGAGCATTGGGTTTAAAAACAACAATCACTATTTATTTATTTATTTATTTATTTATTTATTTATTTATTTATTTCTATTACGAACATCACCAAAGCCACTAAATACAACCCTCTCAACTCTTAAAAACTGGGTACCAGTGTTTAAAAAGTCTTAGTCTTAAATGGATGTTGTTGAAAACTATGTATGTTGTCAAACCCTGAAGGAAATACAGAGAAGTAGCCAAGATGTTGCAAGATTCCATTTCCTTGAAATGATTAGAGCGTGTAATCACAGAGGTTATATTTAGTGTCCTATACGGATCTTTATGACACAGAGAGCTAAATCTGCTTCCAAAGTGGCAAAAATATCAAACCGTACCATGATTGTCAACATTTCCTGGTTAAACAAGGCTTTATAAAGCCAATAACAGATTGTTCCTATTAAGATCTCACCCCTGTTGACACCCACCCACCCCCACCTCCTTATGCTAATCAGTCTTCTCCCTTGTCATCCTTCTTCTCTCTGGATTACTGAGCTGCAAACAAGATTATTAGGGCCCTCAAAGCTGCAGTGTGCTGAGAAGCACACCCAAATGGAGCCGGCTGGGGGGATGGGGTAATGGAGAAAGACCTGACAGGGGTCAATGGGTGTGTGTGTGTGTGTGTATGTGCTTACCTTAGACATGCTTTCTTTGTTTCTGTGTGCATGTGTTTGATGACAAGATATTCCCCCATAATACACAGGATTAGCACACACCCACTGTGTTAATACACAATCGATCTTAATGGGATGAACGAGGATTTATAGGATTTATGCTCACTCATTGGACATATAGTCAAATAAATGAAGATGTGCATGCATGTATGTGCCTTTCAGTTTCCATCTTGTTTCTCTCTGTAAAACTGTCTATGCTGAGATTTTCACTAATACTCCCTTTCTTCTCCATAATGCTGTCGGATAGCATGTGCTCATTACAACACTCGACTAGCATGCCTGTGATAAGGTAAGGGCACCCAATCCAGTTTGTGTTTATGTGACTGGCACAAAATGATTCAAATACTGAATAAATTAATGCATCAAATGTAATGTTGAGGTTCCACTCAAGGACACCTGTGGTTATAGGTTTGTATGTGCTTCAAAGTCACAGCTATCAGAGAAGTGGCAGTTTTAGGAATGTGTCATAGTCACACTTCAACCTTAACACTGTTGTAGCCTAAATAAATAAATAAATATTTAGCTTTTGGTCTGTATGAGCTGAATTTAGCAGGGTAATAACAAATATTAAAACAGAAAGTTACATGTATGAATAAACATCTGACAGAGGAGACTAAAGATAATAGTAAGGAAAAAGGCTGTCACAGTAAGCCGTTTGACATAATTATTAATGTTCTAAAACACTTAGTTTCTCTTTCATATGAACTGAAGGTAACCCAGTGACATAACTGAAGCATGTGGTTTTAGTCTAATCGAACTTGTGTGAAAGCTCTTCTCTCATATCTTCACTGTACATATGCTTGGTGATGCTCTGCTCAGTAACCACACCTCTTTGCACCTTTTCAGAGGAACAGAATAGACTTCAGACAAACCCACATTGTCTGTGTTGAGTATCGGGTGACATGACCTCCAAAGGCATTATTACAGCAGACGTCCTGCTCCATCTATCTTCCTTTTATCAAGAGCTCACATGTTGAGTTTTTCTCCAGGTCGAATTCATGAAAACACTGTAAGTATGTAATTTTGTCTCATTTTCCTCCATGTCTTTTCTTTTCTCAGGAATGCGCCGACTTTTAAGTCATTTGAAGAGAAAGTGGAGACTTTGAAGGTAATTAAAACGCATTAAAAACAGTTCTTCTGTGTGGTTTACAGTCACTTTCAGATGTTAACCTTCAGAGACAGTGACTATCTCCTGTGGCTACATTTGTAGTCATGAATCCTACTCATATTCCTTAAAAAGTAAAGCAAATTGTTGAGTTTCTCAGCTTTCCAGTGGTGCCAAATGCCAAAAAAAAAAAAAAGAAAATGTGGAAGTGTAAAACATCTAGATTCAACTTTCTAAATAAGAAAAAACTAACTTTATAAAGGATCTGCCTGAGTTGCAGTAAAAACACAAGTTTTCACTTCACTGCACTTTTTTTTTTTTTTTTTTACTGTCTGGTAAATTCATTCATTCTCAGACAATACAAATGCAACATTGTGATTTCAAATGAACCACAATCAGATGATGATTGACTCCTGGTGCTGACTGGAACTAAAAGAGAAAAACTAAATCAACCAGTGCGCGTCATGTGGTGTTGTAGGTCTGTGAGGGTTAATGTTGGAGTGCGTCATATGTCCTGGACGGTGGGTTATACTGCACGTGACCCCAAAACCAATAACAAGAAGGATCCACCAGGAATGTACACAGGAAATTTAACCTGTTTGTTTCATTCTGTTTTGTCCAGTTGTGACGTTCTTTTACCAAGTCATTGAAGTCTATTGGCATAGTTCTAAACATTAGTTCTTAGTCTGTCTGGTTGAAGCTTTATCAAATAGACCTGGAGATCATAGACACTCAACTCCTCTCAAAGTCACTGAGTAATAATAACAATAATAATAATAACAATAATAATAATAATAATAATGATAATAATAATGATGATGATGATGATGATAATAACAATAATAATAATAATAATAATGATAATACTGATAATGACGATAATGATGATAATAATGATGATGGTGATAATAGTAATAATAATAATAATAATAATAATAATAATAAATAATAATAATAATAATGATAATAATAATGATGATAATACTGATAATGACGATAATGATGATAATAATGATGATGGTAATAATAATAATAATAATAATAATAATAATAATAATTTAAAACCAATGGTGAAAGAAGGAGTCACATCCTTTATGAATTCTACACTGAAAATCCTTCACTACATGTTTAAGGTCAGCATTCAAAGGGATGAAAAGTTAAAGCATTCATTTGATATAACAGCATATATGTGTGTACCCATCAACCCTAACATTTTGACACTGACAAGGTGGTATTAATTTTGATGATCTCATTAAATCAGATTAAATGAAATTTTATTTATATAGCACCAAATCATAACAAAAGTTATCTCGTGACACTTTACATACAGAGTTGGTCGAAACCAGACTCTAAGCCAATTTACAGAAACCCAACAGAATTCTCCAGGAGTAAACACTAGTGACTGGTGACAGTGGTGAGGAAAAAGAATGGAACCTGTCAGTGGGTGGGATATATGAGGCAGTAAGTGATCATTTAGCCCTGGAAGTTGATCTGTCAGAAACAGCAAAATGGGCAAGATTAAGAATTTGACAATGGAGAAACTGTGATGGCCAAGTCACTGTGTCAGAGCATCTCCAGCTTTTGTTATTTATACCCAATGTGAAGTGGTTTGTGTCTACCTAAAGTGGTCTAAAGAACAACTGGATCCCAACCAATCAAGGTTATTATCGTTAACGAAAACTAATGAAATGATGAAAACTAGAATTGAAAAAACATTTTCATTAACTGAAATAAATAAAAACTATAATTAAAAGAAAACACAATAACTAACTGAAACTGTATTGTGTGTTTACAAAACTAACTAAAACAGATAAAACTTATGGATAAAATTCCTTTCGTTTTTGTCAATGTTGGATTGATACAAAATCGATTTATTTTGCTTGAGCAGTTTTCTCTGCTGGCACCATATGATATTTAAGGGTCCGTCACTTGTGTTCACTTGTGGTTTCCAGTCGTCTTCTGGTCCCCACTCTACCTGGAAACATGGAGACTAAAGCAGCAGAGTCCTGTCTGGGATTGATTTGAATACGACGACAGAGAAGAGAAAAGAGACCACTGAACTAAAACTGAACTAAAACTAAGCATTTAGAAAAAAATGAAAACTAATAAAAACTATCAAACCTGCTCTAAAAATGAATTAAAACTAACTGAATTAGAGAAAAAAAAGTCAAAAACTAAATAAAACTAAACTATAATGAAAAATCCAAAACTATTAGAACCTTGCAACCAGTCGAGCGTCTATGAGAGCAGAACATTATGACCACCTGTCTAATATTGTGTAGGTTCTGCTTTTTCCACCCAGACTGCTCTGACCTGAGTCCTCCTGCACCTCCATCTCTGAAGGTGTGTTAACGGCAGATCCCTGAAGTCCTGTAGGTAGTGAAGTGGGGCATTCATGGACCAGATTTATTTGTCCAGCACGTCCCACACATGGTCACTCAGCCTGAGACTGGGATAGTCTTCCCTCTACCAGGATCACCCAGCAGTGTCTTCAGTGTGAGATACTCTGACCCAGTCACTCCGACTGCAGTGCAGACCTGGTCAAAGTCACTCCGTTCCTTATGTTGCTCATTTTGCTGCTACACAACAGCTTCACAGAGTCAGCGTTCACTTACTGCCTAATATATCCAACCAGTGAAAGGTGCCATTGTAATGAAATAATCAACATAATTACCACTTCCCCTGTCAGTAATTGGACTGTTCTGCTGGCTGACTGGTGTATACACTATATGTGTGTGTGTGTGTGTGTGTGTGTATATATATATATATATATATATATATATTTATATATATATGTGTGTGTGTGTGTGTGTGTGTGTTTGTGTGTGTGCGATGTTTTACTTGAGTCAAAGTATTTCACTTTTTTTAAAAAATAATTTTATTTGTTGATTTTCAACAGCATAACATGGATGCATCATACAATCTGTACATTTCTACTGTCGTTTTAAACACAAGTCCCCACCCCCAACTTAAACATAAACATGTAAATATATCTACCCAAAGACATCAGGATTATGAACAGGAGGCACATAGCATTCATACAAAGTCTAGATGTGAAAACATAGCAAAAGCAAAAATAAATACATAAAATAAGATTGAATAGATAATGATTATACATATATTAAAAAAAAGACATAAATAAAATATGTACCATACCTACAGTTCTCCAGGTGATGAGTGGTGGTTTGGTGTTAAAGTCATGATATATTGTTCATTCTGTCAGTTTCTGTGAATTTTAGAAAAGGCTGCCATGCTTTATAGAATTTTGCAGTTGATCCTGCTAATGTCCATCTCATCTCCTCCATTTGTAAAAACCTCATAATGTCTGCGATCCACTGATCATGTGTGGGAGGGGATTCCTGTTTCCACCTCAGAAGTATAAGACATGGTGCAAGTACAGAAGCAAATGCAATAGCATTTGAATAATATTTAAAAATATGAATGTTTGGGGGAATCACTCCAGAAAGTGCTGTCAGGGCTGAAGGTGGGAAGTTAATGTCATATATTTCTGAAAATGTAGTAAAAATAGATGTCCAATAGTTATGAAGATTAGGACATGTCCAAAAAGTGTGGAAAAGTATTTGTGCTTAAAACACAAGCTCATCTGAGAATATTTGTCTTTTGATCATCTCAGACCAAGATGACTCCATCCACATCCACTGGTACACTGGGCGCTCAGGACGCCAGCGGCAGCAGCGGCGGTGCTCCGGCAGACGAGTCCACACCAAACCAGCAGGAGGACTCCACCACTGACGAGACACCGATGCAATGACCCCCTGCAGCCGGACCCTCCTCACCAACACCCCCCATTTGACCCTGTAACCCCTGAACTGTCTCTAAACTCTTGTGTGCCAGTGTCCTTTTCACTGGAAACAAGTGACTTCTTCCCCAACCTTTGTCTTCTAACTGTGTGGCTTTTTTTTTTCTTTGACGCATGCACACACTTGGTATGGAATGAAAGTCTGGGATGGGACAGGAGGGGGCCGTGTGGTTTGGTGCCGATAATGTCTTCAAGTCTTTTTTTTTTCTGTTTGCCTTGTGTTTCGTTCTTTTCTCTTTGTTTCTCTGCCTTTGTCGAACTAGCAAAGCTCAGATGCCAAACATGGGCTCCAATTTTTTTATTATTATTTGTCACAAAAACTGTTTGAAATTGATTTAATTTGAATAACATAGTACAGAACATTTAATGAAATAATTCAGACTTAGTTACAGGATATTCTTTTGACGTGAACAAGGCAGTTGGTTTATTGCTTCTATAGTTTTTTTATATATATATGTATATATATATATATATATATAAACTAACTACCATTTTGGGGCCCATCTGGTTTCCATTACTATGTTTTTTGCATGCATAAAAGGTCATAATGTAGTCTTAACACTGTGTCAAGGGTATGAATGTAGATCTATGTGTGTCCTATAGGTGCAGCACTTTAACCCATAATCAGATTAATCAAACTATATATTATAGCTTCAGTTTTCATGGCTGCAGTAACAAAACACCCAAAGCTGGCATTGTGGTACCCACCTCAGTACAAAAACCACCATCACGTTTTTCCCATTGTAGGATCTGACAGGAAAAAAAGAAAAACGTATGACCTCCGAACAAAGATAGTTACAGGAAAACAGCCAAGCTCAGCATAACAGAGGCAGAGCAAACACACACACTTAGTGGAGGTTCAGCCTTGAACCCTGGGTGAGAGTGAAATAAATGTGTCTCTCTTCCACAGCCAGAGTCAATATTTGGACACTTGTTCATTGTTTTCTGTCGGGAAGGTAACACCTAGAGAGCAACTCCCTCCTCGTAAGACGACACTTGTAAAGAAACTCCACTGGATGTTCTCTTGTGTAACAATAGAGGAGAATAAAGTATTTCAGACTAATTTTTTGCCTGCAATGTGTGCAATTTTTTCCTTGTGGACTGAACCAAGGTTTGTCTTAATCATTTGTTGAACATTGTCCAAAAAGATCAATATGCTTGTTCTGATTCAGCCGTGACATATCCAGGATGTGCTGCACAGAGTCGCTTTGAGTCGCACCATAAACCCGTTCTGAAAGGATGGAAGAAGTGACAAGTTAGACCCACTGCTTTGCTACAGGATTGCTTGACTTTGGTGTTAAAAAAAATCCCATGCAGTGCACATCATTTTCTATCCTGTAACCTGCTAAATTACAGAACAGTGACTCCTCCCACCCTAGTGCAGGGCTGTCAAACTCATTTTAGTTCAGTTCCACATACAGCCTAATATGATCTAAAGTGGGCCAGACCAGTAAAAGAATAGGATAAGAACTTATAAATAATGCCAACTCCAAAGCTTTCTCTATGTTTTTGAGTGAAAAAAGTAAAATTCCATGATGAAAATATTTACATGTGTGAACTGTACTTGAACATAACATAAAAATATATGAACAACCTGAAAATTCTTAAGAAAAATAAGTGCAATTTGAATAATATTGCACCATAGTGTATCATTTATACATGTACATTATAATGTACACATCACAGTGGATCTACAAATACACAAAACATTTAGTAACAGGCAGAATATGGGTACAATTCCACATACTTCTCTGAAGACACTTCAGGCTGTTCTTATTTGTTCAGGTTATTCATATTTTTTGTAAAAGGCTAGTCTGTAAATGTAAACATTTTTGTGTAATTTTACTTTGTTTACACTAAAACAAAGAGAAAAAAATAGCTTTTATTCATTATTTATAGGTAATTCTGATAGTATTTTACTGGTTCTGATCCACTTTAGATTGAAGTGACCTAAAATGATTGTAACATCCATGATTGTTAATTTCTTCAGTGTAATTTTTCTGTTTCACAAATTCATTCCATGGGCCAAATTGGAGCCTTTAGCGGGCCAGTTTTGGCCCCCGGGCCACATGTTTGACACCTGTGCCCTAGTGCATGCAGCAGGAGCTTGAACTAATACTTGATCCAAGGTTTTGTCCAGTACAACACCACCCAACCCCCCCGCTGATGAGGACAGGTGTCTGACTGGTGCAAGTCTTCCCCTACTGGTGGACGACTGTACATACAGTATACGCCTGTAGAATCCACTCCTCTGGCCCCAGTGGGCTGGTTATCAGGGGGAATCATGACACGTTACAGGTGATGCCACGAACACATACACTGGTTTTATGTTGTTGAAAAACATGGAGTCATTCTCATTAAAAATATTTCCAAAGCCACCTGACTCAGGCGTCTAAATGTATGTGTGAACTGTAGAAGTGGAATTTCTCCTCCATATCATTCATTATTTCCTCCACCAGGAGGTATTGTGATCACTTTGCTTTGTGCGTTTGTTTGTTTGTTTGTTTGTTTGTTTGTTAGCAACTTTAGGGGAAACTCTTCCACCCATCTTTCCCAGATCTTCCCCACAGATAGGCCTAGGCCCTGGGACCAACCCAGTCCATTTTGGTCCCAGTAGGCCAAAGTTCAAGGTCACAACATCTACAGTTTTCCATCTGTCATCATTGAGCAATTTTCCAAAATTCATAAAAAAATTCAAAACGACTCCAATTAGCCTCTAATTGGATCCACCTGTAGCTTAGAACAATCTCTTGTATCTGGAACTAAATTGTCCACATCCACTGTGGAATGTGGACTCTGTGGACATTTACACTGAACACTGAAAATCCCATTTGTGCAGTAGTATGAGATGTAATCTAGGTAACCTGGGATATCCTGCAGACGATTACAGAACGTCTGTGGTTAGAGCTGAACCTTCAGAGCTGAAACTGAAAAAAAAAAAAAAAAGTGTTGAGCTGCAGTTCATCAGTTAAACACTAGAGAACAGAAGAGACACAAGAACAGAAGTTCCAGCTGACGGCTTTATTTTCCTCAGTATTCTGAGCAGAGCAGACTGGAACTGACTCACAGCTGTGAATGGAAGAACAGCTCGCACACAGGTGTCAAACATGTGGACCGGGGGCCAAATCCGGCCCTCCAAAGGGTCCAATAGGATGAATTAGTGAAATGCAAAAACTACACTGAAGATATTAACAATCAATGGTGTAAAAATCCTTTTAATTAAGGTTCCACATACAGACCAAGTAGATCTCAATTGGGTCAGATCAGTACAATAGTATCATAATAACCTATAAATAATGACAACTGCAGATTTGATCTTTGTTTTAGTGTGAAAAGTAAAATTACATGAAAATATGTACATTAACAAACTATTCTTTTACAAAAAATGTGAATAACCTGAACAAATATGAACAAACGGAAATGTCTTAAGAGAAGTAAATGCAATTTTACCAATATTATACCTGTTATTAAATGTTTTGTGTATTTGTATTTATAATGTACGTTGTAATGCACATGTGTAAATGATAAACTGATAAACTGAGGCAGAATATTATTCAAATTGCACTTGTTTTTCTTCAGACTTTTCATGTTATTCAGATTTTTAAGGAAATGTTGTAGATGTAAACATAATCATATTATAATTTTATTTTTTTCACTGTTATTATTTCACTGGTTCAGCCCACTGGAGATCAGATTGGGCTGAATGTGGAGCTGAACTAAAATGAGTTTGACAGGCCTGGACTAGCACCAGCAGAGTACCGAAGAAGATAAAAACATGAATAAACGATGAAACTGACAAAATGCATCCAAACGTAGCATGCAATCACTGATTACACAAACCTACTTTCCAGAATAGTTGCAAAAACAAACAAAAATCTGTGCTTGTCAATTTGCTTGATCCTTTAACTGACAAAAATACAAAGAAAAGGTTTTCAGTGGCTTCACAGACCACAGTCCTCAGACTCACCTGTTACATGAGTGGAACCTGATCCAACATTAAAGGAACAGTCCTTACAAGGGCAGGTGGTCGCTCACACTTCAGGAAGGACTGTCAGTTGGTTCAAAATGAATGCATGTCATTGCAAAATTCACAGGAATTTCTGTTTTTCCCCATCTACAAGACCTGACCCATGGAGTCCTGGGAAATCTCAGTGTGTAACAAGGTTCTAATAGTTTGGGATTTTTCATTCTAGTTTAGGTTTATTTAGTGTTGGCTTTTTTTCTCTAATTCAGTTCGTTTTAATTTGTTTTAGAGCAGGTTTGATAGTTTTTATTAGTTTTCGTTATCGTAAATGTTTCGTTATTAGTTTCGTTAGTTTTTTCCTCCCCCCTTCACTCTCTACTTCTTTCTTCCCCCTTTCTTCTCCTTCCCCCTGTTCCTTCCCTGTCAGGTCCACCATCAAAATGTGGTTAAACAAAATCCAAAATAAAGATAGCAGAAGATTGACGTTAAGTTCCCCTTGGCAAAGCAAATTTGTTCAGCACAAGACAGCCACACCACCATTCTACTGTTATGATGCTGGACAAGACAAGTGAATAAAAAACGGAAGGAAGGAAGGAAGGAAGGAAGGAAGGAAGGAAGGAAGGAAGGAAGGAAGGAAGGAAGGAAGGAAGGAAGGAAGGAAGGAAGGAAGGAAGGACGGACGGACGGACGGACGGACGGACGGACGGACGGACGGAAGGAAGAAAGAAAGAAAGAAAGAAAGAAAGAAAGAAAGAAAGAAAGAAAGAAAGAAAGAAAGAAAGAAAGAAAGAAAGAAAGAAAGAAAGAAAGAAAGAAAGAAAGAAAGAAAGAAAGAAAGAAAGAAAGAAAGAAAGAAAGAAAGAAAGAAAGAAAGAAAGAAAGAAAGAAGAAAGAAAGAAAGAAAGAAAGAAAGAAAGAAAGAAAGAAAGAAAGAAAGAATGAATCACCCACTTCTGTTGGGAGATTGATCTCCTGCATCAGGACCACAGGACTCTAAATCCACTTGTATACAGAGATTCCAGCAGGAAAAATGCAACATGGTGATCCCACCTTTTTTCCACTGTTTACCGTTGTCCACAGCCGTTCCACAGCAGTACCAGAGGTGAGACAGGCTGGACTTGTACACAGCGGACCTGCACTTCAGAATCAAAGGGGCGTGATGCAGCGCACACTTTGTTTGTGGAATGAGAGGTGTTCCTTTTACGTAGCGTTCCAGAATCATGAGCCCATCTTTATCGTGGCTGTGTAATGCAACTTGGTTAAATTATTTCAGTGTGTGTATTAGTACTTTTTGAACATTTTGAGCACAGTTTCAATAATACCATGATAATAATGATAACCGTGATAATTTTGGTCACAATAACCGTGATATGAAATTTTCATATTGTTACATCCCTATTTCATGCAGTGTCTTGTGTTGAATTTATTGGAAAAATTGTGTAGTTTCTGAATATAACATCCAAAAATGTGTATGACTTGTCCTTGTGTGACTTTTTACATGATGTTTGCTGAAAAATGGGCAAAAATGACCCTTTTTCAGTGACTAATCATTTGAAAACCCATATTAATCCTGCTGCTGCTTGTAAATGTTCATTGAACTTACTTTTAACGTTAGAAGTAGAGCTGATGGTCTGGCCTTTTGAATGAGGATCAGTTTCAGTGATTTCAGTTCAAAGTCAGTGACGTCAGATCAGACAGTTCCTCAGAAGACGTCCTGGGACTATTCAGTTTGGATTTTTTGGCTTCTAGGTAAGAACTGGACTAATAATTCTGTATGTAGAGTTGATCTGATCATAAATCTGTATGTATTATACACCATTCTCTTTCTTTTTCTGTTGTCAATAAAGCCTTACCCAACAGTTAAGTCTATTCTAATATTAGATCAGTCAAATCATTACTTTTACTAACCCTGCCCCCATCAGGTTTTAGTTTGTGAAAAAATACATATTATAAAAAAAAACTTGCATTCACTCAATTTTCAATATCTAACCTCCAAAATGTAATCAATTATGCCCACCTCCAATTAGTTTAGATTATTTAGGTCCATTTACTTTCCTAAAGTCAGATCGAGTTTTATTTACAACCAAATTTTCATATTTGTATTTGAAACTGCCACCAATGTGCTAGATTTGGACTTGTTCTGTCAATGATGAAGCCAATGGAAGCAGGCAGAATCCCTTTAGGAAGGCTTCTGTAGATCAGTTTAGAGTTCAACTAATAAAACAGCTCTTACACATGTTATGGAGGAATGCCTCATGGATTTATTTTTTTTAAATTTCAGACTGACTGAATAGGGTTCAGATGCCCAGACCAAAGCCATCCAGGGGTGGAGGAAGGAAGGAAGGAAGGAAGGAAGGAAGGAAGGACTCCTGGGAGGATTCAAAGCTCACACATGAACAGAAGAAAGCATGTTAGGTTGGATTTATGACACAGATTAAATGGTTAAATCCAGTAGTGCAGAGGCCACAATTCATGTGTTTTTGTTTCAGCCTTGTGTCAATAAAGGCTCAGTGATTTGAAAACCACAAAAGAGTTTGCATAAATGATTTCAGATTCAGATTCCTGAGAAAATTTGACCCTAAACTGATATATTTTCAGTCCAGAACCAAGAACTGGAATTTTTGCCCTTAATGTCACTAACATGCAGCTCAAACCTTGAACCTTATCATAAGAGAAACGACACAGTGACAGCAGCTAACAAACAGCTGCCAAAAAGTCTTTATTCAGTTCTAAGCAGACACCTCCAGAATCCTCCAGTCACACAGACGGACGACGCTAGAGAAGGTCTGAACTGTACACCAAGTCAAACAACAACAGCACCAGAACAAAATTATCAGTAAACACCATTTACAACAAGAACGATGGCAGTTTACACACAGAGAGATCGGATAAGAAAAAACTGGTACAAGGAGTTAACAGTCAGTGTGCATTGATTTTTCATCACCGAGAAAAATCCTCATATAGTCGTAATATTCATCTGATAATACTGTGGAAAAGAAGATAACAAAAACATCATTGGTGCAATCGAGTATACTACTTTTGATAGAACAAATACATATATTGCGAGTGCTTTGTGTGAAAGAATCCCATGTTGTTCAGTGTTTTAACACTGCGATCTGCCAGAGTGTGTAAAAGTGATGAAGCAGGCCTGTGGTTTATAGCTATTGTTCCAATGTGCAGAAGTAGAACATTCAGTTCAGACATGGCTTGGTGTGTGAGCAAAGAAGAAGGAGAGAAAACCTTCAGCAGTGGTCCTTTAAGACTGACCAAACACCCCTGGGACAGAGTGGACGTCCACACACGGACACTTACACTGAAGACAACGCACAGCCAACAGCAGGGGAAACGGGCGTGTTCATTTAGTCGCAGGTCAAGAGAATATCGACACTGAAAAGTAAAGAGAAAGCTACAACTCAGAGGTGGTTAGCTTAGCGGCTAGTCAGTCACAAACTAGTCCAATAAACAGTCTACAGCAGGAGTGTAGAACTCATGTTAGTTCAGTTCCACATTCAGCTAAAACTGATCTGAAATGGGCCGGACCAGTCAAATATAACTGAATAATATAGAAATAATGTCAAATCCAAACTTTTCTCTATGTTTTAGAGCGAAAAAAGTAAATTTACATTATGAAAAGGTTTACATCTACAAACTATCCTTTCAAAAGATGTGAATAACATGAACAAACCGAAAAAATAAGTGTAATTTTAACAATATTCTGCCTCAGTTTATCATTTACACATGTACATTAGAACTGACAGATCACAGTGGATCTACAAACACACAAAACATTTAATAACAGACAGAATATTGATACAATTCCACAGACTTCTCTTAAGACATTTCAGGTTGTTCATATTTGTTCAGGTTATTCATATATATATATATATATATATATATATATATATATATATATATATATATTTTTTTTTTTTTTTTTTTTTTTTTAATGAAATTATACATTGTTTTTGTGTAAATACATGAAAATATTTACATTTACAAAGAGAAAAATGTGGAGTTGTCATTATTTTTATGTTATTATGATAGTATTTGACTGGTCTGACCCACTTTAGATTGAATTGTTCTGAATGTGGAACCTGAACTAAAAGGATTGTTCATATCTTAGTGTAATTTTTGCATTTCACAAATTCATCCCAGGGCCGGACTGGACCCTTTGGTGGGCCGGATTTGGCCCCTGGACCACCTGTTTGACACCTGTGGACTAAGGGGTAGGTAACCCACCGTGCGAAGACATGACATGAAAACAACAGGGAATGTGTTTTGTTTTTGGTTTTTTAAATGTGTTTTTCATCCAAAGGATTTTTTTTTTTTTACTGTTGACTGATTATCAGTTAATAGTTAAATGAAGAAAAGGGAAAAAAAAAAAAATTGTGGTAATTGTGCATTTAAATCACAGGTGTCAAACATGTGCCCCAGGGGCCAAATCCGGCCCACAAAGGCTCCAGCCCGGCCCTTGGGATGAATTTGTGAAATGCAAAAATTACCCTGAAGATATTAACAATTAATGGTGTCAAAATAATTTAATTCAGGTTCAATACATACACATATAAACCAATTAGATCTCAGTTGGGTCAGACCAGAAAAATACTGTC
Organism: Sphaeramia orbicularis; assembly: GCF_902148855.1. Lineage (NCBI taxonomy): Eukaryota > Metazoa > Chordata > Actinopteri > Kurtiformes > Apogonidae > Sphaeramia > Sphaeramia orbicularis. Next base: position 914,995 of record NC_043967.1, read on the forward strand.
ATAATAACCTATAAATAATGACAATTGCAGATTTTATCTTTGTTTTAGTGTAAAAAAAAAAAAAAAAAAGTACAATTACATGAAAATGTTTACATTAACAAACTATCCTTTTACAAAAAATGTGAATAACTTGAAGAAATATGAACAAGGTGAAATGTCTTGAGAAAAGTAAATGCAATTTTTTCAATGTTTTGTGGATTTGTAATTGTAATGTAAGTCGTAATGCACATGTGTAAATGATAAACTGATAAACTGAGGCAGATTATTGTTCAAATTGCACCTGTTTTTCTTAAGACATTTCAAACTGTTCACATTCAGATTTTTAAGGAAACGATGTCGATATAAACATTATCATAGTGTAATTGTACTTTTTTCACTGTTCTTATTTGACTGGTCCGGCCCACTGCAGATCAGATTGGGCTGAATGTGGAACTGAACTAAAATGAGTTTGACAGCCCTGATTTAAAGGATCAGTGAGCTATATTTAGTGGCATCTAGTGGTGAAGTCTGAATAATCCTCCACCTTCAGCTGCAGTGGACACATATTCCTGGTAGAGACACTTTGTTCTGTCCACCCTGAGCTTTTTAGTCAACGGCAGGTGACAGTAGAACACCTTAACACTGGATGACACCTGATGTAAACATGAAAAAAACCAAACAAACAAAAAGAAGAGGAAGTCCACTGGGTTAGGCAGTCCTAAACCAACTGTAGAACACGGGAACATGGTCTGCATTTGATGAATGGTGACCTGTCGCCTCTGTTAACACCTTGTCATGACGAAGTCTGCACAAAACTAGTTCCTTTCACCAGTACATCCAAATAAAATGTATTCTAGAACTAATGAAATGAATGTTATGTTTGTTTTTAATAGCGATGAGATGCAAGACTAATAAATTCTTATTGAATAAATACACTTTTTTCTTTTGTAAAGTGTGTCTAAAACCTATATGGAACTAATGAAAAAGAATATCAGTTAAATTAATTAAATAAACTCGAGTTTGAGTTACAAATGTTTTCTCCACTCAGATCTAGCCCTTTCATGCATGAATTATGAGAACCTTAGCCAATATTTTCTTTTCTTGAGTGTTTTCATTCCTCTTCAGGCATTAAAAAAAAAAAACCCAATGCAGTTGAAATTTTTTTATGAACCTATTTTTCATGGAATTACAAAAATGGCCATTTAGCTGGACACCATGCATTTAATTTCTGAAGCAAAGAAACATGTATTTAAAACCATCATCAGAAAGTGATCTACTGTGTGAAAACTATGAAAGAAAAACATTTTAATGCAGCTAATCTGATGTTTTCTCACATTTTAACATACTCTAATACTAGTTATTACTCACTTCATGGAAATAATATGCAAAAAAAAACAACAAAAAAACAAAAACTGTTTTGCTTAACAAAACTGTTAATTACAATCTAGTAACAATTAGCAATTGATTTCCACTCAAACATGTTTGTGTAGATCAGGTTTCTGCAGAACAGTACAGTTACAGTAATGGTCTGAATGTCAGTGTTGGTGATGATGCATGAGTGTCCACTGTGTTGGCTGATATGGAACTGAAACAACAGAACCCATGAATATACAAGAGAACAGCTGAAGAACTGACCACTGGACTGACCACTGGACTGACCACTATGCATGAAAGGGCTAGACACAGACAGATCTGTCCAGTCTTTAAACTAACTTTGGCTTTTTTGTAATTTCTGATCAGTTTGACTGAACAGACAAACTAATAGCATTATTTGATTTGACTGTAAATCTAAAAAAAAAAAAAATTCATGACTGCTAAAACGAATTGTAACATTTATATTCATTGCTTTTACTGTCGTCTTTAAATTTCAGAAACCACCATAAATGACTCTAAACTGGTGACAGGAACAGGTTTTTTGTACATGTGGAATAAATTTCCAATCCAGATGGAGCACATACACTGCTTCATGTCTACAGTGGATATTTTCATGTTATTACACATAAATAAACTCTTAATAATGAATTTGATATAATCACATTTCTAAATGCCCTCAATCTTATACACTGGACCTTGACAGTGGTCAGATGTTTTTTGTGGGTCCAGACTGTTTCTTCTGCTTTTCAGATAGTTAAAGTTGCCGGCCCGTGTGCTCTGCTGTAGCTTCGTATTTGTATCATGCAGGTTAAACAGCATGTAGTGACTGTTTTCAAACTCAGATCAGCTTATTTCCCAAAATGTTGAAGTCCCTTCAGTGTTTTTGCAAAGGAGGACAACAGGTGGAAAACAGCTGATTGAATGGGTTCACCCTGCCACCGCTGACCTTCCACTGCACAGACTAACAGCAAATCTCAGAGCTACATTGAAATGTCTCCAGGTTTTTCACATGTGAAAAGTTATAATCTATCACTCATATAAAACAATCCATATTAGTGCCTTTTTTCTTCCCTGCCGTCCACTCCACTCCTCCCCCACCTGCAGCTCACAGTGAAGGAAAGCCTCTCATTTCATGAAAGCCACTGATTCCTATCAGCTAAGGTCACAGATGTGTACACGTACACGCTTTTCATCACCTTCATCAATTATTCACGGACTCATATGTACAAGCAGCTCCCAGTGCTGCACTAAAAACATACAAACATCTTGTGTGAACTCGACTTTTACCGGCGCTTCCCACTAAAAACGCCCTGAATTGGAACTCTTTTCTCAAGTGCACAGTCTGGAGGGCAGCAGCCATTCCAGTTATTACATCTTATAAAACAGGAGTGTCAAACTCATTTTAATTCAGATCCACATTCAACTAAATTTGATCTGCAGTGGGCCGAACCAGTAAAATAATAATAGAATAATATATAAATAATGTCAACTCCCAACTTTTCTCTATGTTTTAGAGCGAAAAAGTAAATTTACATGATGAACAGGTTTACATTTGCAAACTACCCTTTCAAAAGATTTGAATAACATGAACAAACTGAAAAAATAAGTGTAATTTTAACAATATTCTGCCTCAATTTATCATTTACACATGTACATTAGAACTTTCAGATCACAGTGGATCTACAAACACAAAACATTTACAGGGTGGGGAAGCAAAATGTACAATGAACATTTAGTTGTTTTTTCTCAGCAGACACTACGTCAGTTGTTTTGAACCCAAACATGTACTGATGTCATAATCATACCTAACACTATTATCCATACCTTTTCAGAAACTTTTGCCCATATGAGTAATCAGGAAAGCAAACGTCAAAGAGTGTGTGATTTGCTGAATGCACTCATCACACCAAAGGAGATTTCAAAAATAGTTGGAGTGTCCATAAAGACTGTTTCTAATGGAAAGAAGAGAATGACTATGAGCAAAACTATTACCAGAAAGTCTGGAAGATACTATTAAAGAAGAATGGGAGAAGTTGTCACCCCAATATTTGAGGAACATTTGCACAAGTTTCAGGAAGCGTGTGAAGGCAGTTATTGAGAAAGAAGGAGGACACATAGAATAAAAACATTTTCTATTATGGACATTTTCTTGTGGCAAATAAATTCTCATGACTTTCAATAAAATAATTGGTCATACACTGTCTTTCAATCCCTGCCTCAAAATGTTGTACATTTTGCTTCCCCACCCTGTAATATCAGGCAGAATATTGGTATAATTGTACTTACTTCTCTTTAGACATTTCAGGTTGTTCTTATTTGTGCAGGTTATTCACATTTATATTTATGAAATTCTACTTTGTTTTAGTGTGAAAATGAAAATATTTACATTTACAAAGAGAAAAATTTGGAGTTGTCATTATTTATATGTTCTTATGATAGTATTTGACTGGTCTGACCCACTTTAGATTGAATTGGTCAGAATGTGGAACCTGAACTAAAAGGATCGTTAATATCTTAGTGTAATTTTTGCAATTCACAAATTCCTCCCCAGGGCCGGACTGGACCCTTTGGTGGGCCGGATTTGGGCCCCTGGCCACATGTTTGACACCTGTGCTGTAAAATGTCAATGAGTTTAAAGCAGATAGAACTGGAGCCTATCCTCCTGGTTAGCATCATTAACATGTGAAATTAACTTGCTTCTGGTTCCTTGGAATCCATCTTGAGCTGATGGACGGCAAAGCTCTGTGTTTACGATAATGGGGGGTTGAGCTGCTTCTGGTCGGTGTGAAAAGCAGCAGGGGAAGGGTTTATTATGCTGTATCAGTGTCGTGGTGGATCGTGTGTGAGGTATGACAGCTTGCACATTGAAAAGTGAGTATTTATGGCTGTGGGGATGGCTTTATAGGGAGGAGAAGCAAACACATCCACTCAGTACGAAGCTTTTGTGCTCACACTTTTCCTCTCACAAACACACAGATAAACAGGAGGTGGTGTAAATGCTACATTGGGCAGATGGGACGGACCTCAGGCGGGCCATTGCAAACACACACTTCATCATCTCACCGTACACACAGGGATGCTAACAACTCATGGGCACAGGGGGAGCCGTGCGTTTTTGGCCCGGTGAGATGTGAGCGGCTTCCACCGCCAAGCGCTTCGCATCTCATCGGAGTACGAGACCCGAAGCCACGTGGACATATGTTGAGCAGCAGGGGAGACGGATCACCCCTGTGACATGATCTAACCCAGTTCATAACACCACTGGGTGCGTGGGGGGGTCTGGGGTTGTGTCGTTTCAGTTTATGCATGAGCGTACAGAGTGAAGCCCTGCCCGAAAGGTCTGAGATTTACTTAAAAAAAATACAACAATTTACCAGCTGAGATACTGAGTTGCATATTCAGATGCTTCCTTAATAAAACTCTGTTTGATAAATGATGCAGACTGATAGAAATGCTGCAGTAACTTCACACATAACAAAGAGAAAAGCCTCACCAGTTAGGAAACAGCTCCCAACACTGTCTGTCCTAGTTTCCTACATCAGGCAACCCCCCCCCCCCCCCCCCCCCCCCCCCCCCCCCCCCTTAACTGTTTTGGTCCAGACTGACAACCATGGTCATTCATCCTACAAAACACACTAGCCTCCAGAACACAAAGCACAACACTACTACTGAAGCCCAGGGGAAGGAGGCCCGTGGGCCCCCTACTGTACTGGAGCTCCTCCTCTGGTGGAGCTCATGGCCAACGGGTCACCTCTGACACATGTCGGGTCACATGTGAGCCATGTTTAAGCTGCTGTAGTTTAGACTGTGGTTCAGCCTCATGTTAAACACAAACTAGAGCAGGACTGTCAAACTCAGTTTAGTCCAGGGGCCACACTCAGCCTCAGACTAACCCTGGTTTAGGGGTAGAGTTAGACTGAAGCCATGATTACCCTCCTCAGACCCAGGACATGTCAGCAAAGTACACGCTTTTTGTTTTTTAGTAAATCAGCGCCTATACCGGAAACATCCTGATGCAACAGTTTTGTCAGATGCAGTTTTTAAATTTTTTATGGAATGTCCTTTGTGGTGGACAGTTCTCTTTTCTTTTCTTTTGTATAAAGTTGTGAAACTCTTGTCCACAAATGTGGACAGTGGGTCCTAGGAGGTTAAAGATATATATTTTAGATTGTGTCAAATATTTACACTTCTAGGGTTATAACCCAAGAGTAAGGTACAAATGACATGTAAGAGCTCATTTTATATCTGTTGTTTCTTTGCATCATGAACTTGGATCTGAATGTCAAATACAGATCATGTAAGTGTACAGTCAGTGCCTGAGCCCCAGTAGAAGGAGGTCAGCACTGACACATTTACAGACAGACAGAAGGACCTGTGTTGTGCTAAAATACACCTAATAATTAGTCAACACTGAAGGTAATTTAAGATTAGAACTGGTCATTACAGACTAAAGTCACTAGTTTATTATTTGTGATGCCCACAGTTTCATCTTCTTGTGTTCTATTTGTGTAAAACTGTGTCAGAAATGAAGGGGAAGACTAGGACCAGCTGGGAAGTCATACTTTTCAGATTACTTTCCACTGCAACACTTGCTCCTCTCAGTTCATCTGTCTTGCAGGTGCATTTTGCAATACGCTCCCAGAACCACAAAGAAAACATCTGCCCTCGGACTAGGACAAATGGGCCCAGTGCACACGTGTGTGTGATGCAGCCTGTACCTGAAGCATCAAATACAGGCGTACAAGTGTGTGTTTGACCTGCAGTAGGTCCAGGTCAGCATGGTTGGACACATAGACCGGTGTTGAAGTGAAATCTAAATAACATAAAACATACACCATGACAGCCCAAAGTAACTTCAGATTATATCTTTTAGCTTTAATTTCATGACTAAACCCTTAACATCCAATATTATTCCCAGTGTCTGCAGTTTAACCCTCAAATGCTGAGACTGAACATATGCAAATACGTCAAATAACTGGTGAACCTCGAATCACATCAGTGAGGAGTTGATCTGCTCTTTCTCTTATTCGGACATTACAAAGCTCCATCATTTATGCAAACATGTATGTTTGAACCAGATGGAACTTTGGGTTCTTCTACAGTAGGGGTGTCAAACATACGGCCTCTGGGACAAAACTAGCCCAACAAAGGGTCCAATCCAGCCCACGGGATGACGAATGGGGAAATGCAAAAATACTGAAGTTACTAACATCATAGATGTCAAAGTCATTTTAGTTCAGGGGCCACAGCCCAGTTTGGTCCTAAAAGAGTATAATAACTTGTATTATCATACTATAATTAAATAATGACAACTCCAAATTGTATTCTTTGTGTTAGTGTAAAAACAATACATTTACATGAAAATGCTGAAATCTACAAATTATCCTTCCACAAAAAAAATGTGAAGAACCTGAACAAATATGTAAAACCTGAAATGTCTTGAGAAGAGCAATTTGAACAATATTCTGCCTGTTATTAAATGTTCTGTGCCTTTGCAGATCTGTAAGTTGCAACGCACATGTGTAAATCATAAAAATCATCATTCTGTTGTTGAAATTGCACTTATTTTTCTACCAAAATTTCGGGTTGCTTGTGGTTGTACATGTTATTCATATTTTTTAAAAGCATACTATGTAGATGGAAACATTTTCGTGGCATAATTTAACTTTTTTCAATGCTATTGTTTTACTGGTACAGCCCAGTTGAGACCAAGTTGGGCTGAATGTGGCCCCTGAACTAAAACCCACGTTCTAAAACAAAGACAACTGATGCTGGCTGATAGAAAATTATTTTAAAACAGAATAAATACAGGGGAGGCAAAGGTCTAGAAAACTGCTCTGCTCTTTTGAGGGTTGAAGTCTGGCACAAATAATATTTTTCTGAATATTTATACCAATTTACAGCTGTCTTGGTGTTGTAGTGTGAAACAAAAATGGCGACGACAGTATTTTTATGAAAATGGTCAAGGACAATATTAGTTTAGATCTCTGTATTAGTGTAGACAGGCATTAGTTTGTGCGTTTAACATGGCTGAAACAACCCCACACCCACTTACACCAGGCTCAAATCCAACCCTAGCCGAAGCTGTGTCACTGCTAACCTGTTGGACGTTCTGAGCTTATCAGCCCCCACTGATCCAAACATCACATACACATGAACAAGCTTCCTCAATACTTCAGACACTAACTGTTCACACAATTCCATCCTGACCTTCACATCTCAGCGTGGAACCAGCTCCAAACCGTCATGCCCTGTCTGCTAAGGTCTATATTCCAAACCCCTGCTCTGTCTCCTATGGCGCCATGGTCCATGGATTGATCTGAAGGAACGGTGAGGTGTTGCATCTACTGTACGATTTCGTTTACAGCTTGGAAACACATCGAACATTTACATTTAGAGGCTTTAAAAGGATAGAAAACGCAACATACTGCACTGACCAAGCACAGGGTGGAGAGCAGTCACTGCCTCGTCTTTCCACATGAATGTAGGATCTGTGAAACCCTTAAGTGCTGCCGACTCCTTTAGGAAGCAGTTGTGTCATTTTCTAGTGTGGTCTTGTGGTTGTGCGCTTCCAGAAATTATGCTAACATGAGTCAATTAGAGGGTGCATCATATTGCATGAAGCATTTGCAATACATGACCACAAACATCTCTTAGTGTTTAACAAATCCCATGTGATTTCAGCCAACAACTGGATTGCACACAGATGGAAATGATTATGTTTCTGAAACTGCCCCTGTGTGTTGTATCAGGTTAAACCAGTGTCAGAAATGCAGGTGGAAGATGAAGAGCAACTGAAAACTGATCCTTTTTCAGCCATCTTTGTAATTTCCCTCTCTGTCTTCCACCAGCATTGTGCATGACTCCACCAGAAGCAGACAGAAAAGATCTTCACTGATCTGCCTGTGACACATTAGTTCAGGTCCAACAGGGAATCACAGGTACATTCAGCTTTCTTGTATGGATTTAGTAAAGCCAATCCAGGGAAATTCTTTTTCGTGCGCTTATAATCTGAAGTCGAACAACAATGTGCAATTTCATTGTTTCAAGAACATAAAAGAAGTTGATGGCAACTCTGCCTGCTCTCAACCCACGTCATGGACACAACAGCACAAATAGAGCACATTTATATAAAGTCATGTATTCCATAGTTTTCCTTATTTGCATGCACATGCAGTATTAAAAATACAGTTAGACCAGAGCATATAGTATATACTGTTTGAAAAAGTGTAAAAATCCAGTGTGACAGTCATTGAGTTCTTGAGGTCTACATGATTGTAATTAGAACGGAAAAAACAGCCAATGAGATGATCCAGTTGACAGAAGAGGGCGGGTCACCCATCTCTGTGTTGCATATTCAAGTCAGGTAGATTAAAAGTGAGGGAGCTGTGGCAGAAATACCCTGAAATAATAATCAGCAAGTCTGTATTCAATTAATCCTCTGAATGGTCTGATCCAATAAGAAAGAATTGAGGCTGCTGAGCGTGGCCTCTGTCTGCTTGGTAATTATTATTCATCCACCTTCACACACATGCAAACAAAGCAAACAAGGCTTGTTCAGGTTCCTGTGGAAACCACTTCGCAGCTCCGGCTCTAAAAATGGATCATCTCACTGACTGTTTCACATGCTGTTTTGCCAAACGAGGCTTCCTTGCTTTCCCAAACATTTCTAGATTGCACCACAACAGCAATTCTTCAACACTGACATACACTTTATCTACGAGCCCTTATACAAAAGGGAGAAAGGAGTCATGTTTGGGAAAACAAAGAAAAGTAAAAGAACAGACATTTACAAAAAAAAAAAAAAAAGAGAGAGAGAAAAACAGCACATCAGAACACAGTATCATTATAAGGTTGGATAAAAAAAATAGTTCACAAGTTACAGCAAGGAGTAGAAAAGTCACTCTTAGACCTTGAAAGTTCCTTTACAGTAACATCGTTCTAGAACCAAGAAGTGGCCAAAGGGGCCTCAACTCACACATTTCTTTGTATCACAAATCTTTGAATTAGAAGTATAGAAAGCAGAACTCAGACTAGCCAGCACCAGAGACATTCCATCACCATTGCTGTGGCCCTGCAAATCACAGCAACACACCTCCACACGGAGCTTCCAGACCTGGACTGTGACGCAGACGCTGCTGACACCAGCCGCTCTAGAAACTCTACGCTCATCAAGGCACATTCAGGACTTCTATTCTTCCAAGTAGAACCAGAATAATGAGGATGAAGTGACTCCTGGAAACAGTCCCCTCTGTTTTTTATACTCATTCATTTTATAGAGGTACTGTGAGTGTTTACAGAAGCTATTTCTCCTCCTCTCACCCCCCCACCCCCACCCCCTCCTCCACATTCCTGAATGGAGGAAGGAGGGAGGGAAGGCTCTTCCTCTTTTTATTGACACCACGGCCCCCCAGCCCTGGCACTGGCAGCAGATAGGAGCAGAGATGCACAACCTGCCCGTCAGTGGGGTTGCCATGGAAACTAGCCCTACGGTTGGTGGGAGCTTGACACTTGGAAGGACACTGCTACTCAACCTATTCTTAGGGTCATGCAAGGCAATGCTATGACTACTCAAGTGTACTCCACTGTGCACGTTCAATCTCTGTATTTCTTAAATACAATTTGGAATGTCTAATTATATTAAAATCTTTTTTGTTTTTACATGACTTTTTCTGACTCCACACACCCACAGCACTACCTGCTTTCAGCCTATGGTGGAGCGGTGTCTGTAGGCCTGTGGGGCTGATAGGGCGTCTGCATTGTTTTATGGGTGGGTGGCCGGCTAATCTGTAGCCACAGAGGTGGGGGGGGGGGGGGCTGTCTAAAGGCACAACCCACCCCTTTGACTTCAACTTCTGGAGCTCACTGTCCCATACCCTACACAGGGCAAAGAAAAATGACAAGTTTGGTGTATTTGAAAGTTGTGGATATTACATGGCTATACTGATACACACTGTACTGGAGTGGAGATATACTGAACTGTAGCGTCATCTGGATATACTGGAGCACTTATTGACCTACTATAGCCTATGTGGATGATATAAGGTATAATAAGCCTCTTGTTACAAACAAGTCTTGTCATGTATGAAATATTGATCTGGGTGAGGATCAAGTACATAAAGCAGAAATGCTTCTAAACCTGTCAACACATGAACTGCTGTTGAAGCCACATACAATGAATGCGTATGTTTGTGTTAGGACATGAACACTGAGGGTCTCTCGTAACTCACAAAACTTGATTTTTATACCTTTCTGTAAGCAGAATAACGCTATCTTGTTCTATTCAGCTTATAAATCATGGCTGAATGCTCAGCCTTTTAATAGGCAGCAGAAGAGGGGGTGGGTGGTGGTGGTGGTAAACACACCAGAGAACAAAAGCTAGACCAGCCACTGATGTTCCACTGAAAAGAAAAAAAAAAGTCCTCATAAGTATTCATATCACCCTCACTACAGCAACAAGACCGCCTATTGTGGCTCTTTGATGCCACTTTGAGTCCTTGTGCATGAACACGTTTCTAATGGCTGCCCATTTCAGAGTGCCGCTCAGCTCCTCGCTCCCCCAAGTCGCACAGCTCAAGGCTCAGTCGCACCCTAATGCGAGTTAAGTTAGATGATCAGATTGAGATGAGGATGCCATATGGTGCGTTTGGCATCATTACCATGTCAATTTGGGAGTAAAATGATGAGTGTCATGATCCCTCTTTGTCTGCCAGATTCACTCAACAGGATGCAAATGATCCAATACCCCCACAGTCCTGGGGAACGGGAAGACGTACAATGTCAAGGCTAGTGGTTCAAAACCTCTTCAAGTGTTACTAACTTTTTAAGAATGTTGAGCAGGAGGGTCAGGACTTTTTGTGTCTTTACAACATGTACAGGTTTGGAAATAATTATTGAACCAATGTGACATAGTTGTGAAATGGGTTTTCTGCCTCTTCCTTGTGCAAATTGTCTTTTCAGTTATAAATGACTTTGAATCATACATGTGCACATTTCATGTCTTCACACATAATCCACTGAATGTATTTGGCTCTTGTTTGGTTTTTACCCTGCCTATGACAAACTGTTCAATTATTTAACCACTTTAATGAATTTATCACATTATTGATGTGTAATGGTCATTGCATTGAATTTTGGTGGCCCAAGAGTTATTTCCAAAGCATGGAGAAAATGGAAAATTGACAGACCATGCACTATGAGTAGTCATGAAAGCAGGACGCTTCCACAACTGAACAAATAAAACCAACTGATAAAAACAGACTGATGGCACCCTCTGAACATACAACCACATGGACTTTTAACTGAACATGCTTGGTCAGATTGTTTCAAATAAGGAAATGCTAAACTTAATATGGATGCAGTGTATGATTTTTTTTGTTCTTTCTTTAAGGGCTACACCACACAAATTGATAGAAAAGAGTCATTTTCAAAGGAATTGGGAGAGAGAACAGAGAGGCTTTTGGGGTGACCCACTCATGTTGGGACACTTGTTAAACTTGAGGCAGGGTGTTTTTTATTTTCATGTTCTACAGCATAACATCGTGTACAAAAATGGAGTTGAATATGATCACAGGACATAAAGGGAGAAACAGCATGGGAATATAGCACCTCCATTTCTCTCCTGTCAAGGGCACAGCACCAGCACGAGCATGAAAAAAAACATTTAAAAAGTAATAACAACCTGGGCTGAGCACTCGTCAATATCTTTTTGAGGTAATTTAGATGAGCTTATTTTACTTTGGCCAAATTCCTTCTTAGTCATTTGTGAACACTGACCTAGAATAAGCATCCAGAGAGAGCTTCTTTGAATAACAGCTGCCTGGAGTCACTACCACTTTAGATGTCCAGGCAGGGTACCATTTTACATTAAGAATAACCTCATAAAGGATAAAAAAAAACAAAAACATCAATCAAGATGGAAACCTGATTAATCATTTATCAGCTGTTATAACACATTTACGAGGTACCAGTTAGTTGCCAAATAGAAGTCCCATAACATTTCCTGTTCAGCCTCAGATCTCATCGGTTACTCAACCTCGTTTGTCTCCATTCGCAGCATTTAGACCTGTCAGCTTTGTCTAACATCTACTAATTAGTTACCAACATTTAACCAAATATACTTTAATCTCCTGCTGTTTCACTGAGCATCAAATTAACTGACTTCTTCCTTCCTGGCCTTCTGGAGCTGGAAGTGACCATAATTGGACAAAAGGGGTGGAACCACAGGAGGCCGGCGGGATCAGAGGTGAGCTAATACTTAATACTAGCTTACTGACTCAGTAAACAGTATACTTCATGGAGCACTTTTACAGTCTTAGTAGAGGTACCTACTGACCACAACTACAGCGGCACGGCCCGTCGGGAAAATCTATCATTTATTAAATAAACGGCTTGACAGACGAGCAAAGCTGTCACACAAATCTGTCAATCAAAGTCTGACTCAGCAGACACCTAGACCTCTATTTGCCCTGAGATCTGATTAATGGAGAAAAAATTATACATGGACCAGACCCCTCGCAGAGGCCCAAATACAAGAGAAATGAACTGATGTTTAAAGCTGCGGGAGACTTTCCACACCAATTTTTCATCAGATCTGTAAAACCCCCATCCTAACCTAAGTATCATGAATCTGTTAGTCTTTCTGTGAGCAGCCTATAGTGGAAGTCAGCAGTATTACAACTTCAAGATACTTCCACTTTGGCTTCATTTTGAAGCTGAGATCCCTAAGATAAACAACCAACAAGATCTGAGATTGAACAGAAATAATTTGGCAATATAGTGAGCCTGAATTTATGCATGAAAACTGCTTTTTAAGTGTTTACTAATAAAAAAAAGTTCTCAACCTCAGTGAAAACCTTGAAAATAATTGTCATTTATAAGGGTACTCTTATTGTGGTACCAAATTCAATCCTGCTGGGGACTGCAATTTGTTTCCCGATCACTAATGGAGGAGACAGTTCAACCACATACACGGAGCACCACAATGGACAAAGGGCAGTGGGAAGTGCATGGAATTCTTAAAGGAATAAAAAACAAACAAAAAAAAACAGTATCAGTCACATTTTCAAAACCCCATCCTTTAACCCACACATGTTGCTTTGTCAGACGCCTCACAGCGGACTCGACCTGCACATGCAGTGACAGGAGGGTCAGACGCCGCAGGCCGTCTGATGAAGGTGTGCAACTCCACTGAAAGAGTCAAAGCAATGCACAGAGGGGAGGGGGGATGGGGGGGGTGCAGAGAGCTGTGCTTCAGTGGTAGCCTGCATGCTTTGCCTGAGGGGGGATTCCTTCACGTTCACACACACGGCCACAAAAACACAAAGATGTCAATCAAACTAATTGCAAGTGGGCCTCAATGACACTGAGAGGAGAACTGGAAATGAGATAAAGGTTTTAATCAACTGTGTTTTGTGAACAAACTCACTAAGCAGCGGCAGCAGTGGGGAGCGGGACGTGAAGGAGCTGTAGGCAGAAGCATGCAGATTACACTGACTGAAAAGAGCAGAACAAGCTGGGAACCTGGGAACAGAAGGCCTGAGCTGCTGCCTCCTATGGGTACAACCACACTTCCTTCAGCAGAACATGAAAACAAAAGCCAATAACAGTAAATTTTATATATATGAAGAAAAATAGAAAAACAACCAAATCAAAGTACTTTAGGTTCTGAATTTAAATTCAAGCCTGTTTTTTCCTTTCTGTATATATAGATTTGTCTAATTTTTTTTAAACAATACGTTCACATGATACAATGGCAAATCAGTTTTGAGATCCTCTAAATATTTCAGACCAAAGTATCAGTGTAGAAGAAGCACGGCGATTTCCAAAAGAGTGACTTTAAGGCTATCTCTATTGTCAAAACAAAAGCAGCCTGAAAAAGGCTGAACATTATTATTTCCTCAAACAAATGTAAAACCTGTCTCATACAACACGTGGAAGATGAAATAATGACCAAAGTCATAAACATGGAACATACAAGAACTATATATATATATAAATAGATACAGCTGAGCAAAAATAAAGTAGGGGCAGAAGTACTGTAGATTAAATGGGTGGGTGTGGAAGTTTATCAGCTGGTGTTGGTTTAGAATAAATGTCAAATGAGCCACTATGTGGAGAAAAAATTAAGATTATTAAACATGACAATGCAGACAGAATGCAACAACAATGTAGCTGGGAGATATATTGGTCTTAACTTGAACAAAGGACATTTTCATCACTTTTAGTACACCTTAATGAAGCTGAATGCAGCCGACTGATAAAACTATTGGTCCATCTATACGAGTACAGAGTGAGCATATGTAAACTAGTTAGGCCTCATTTAATCTGCTTCCTTCAATCCAAACCCACATATTTAAATCAGATACATGTAACTGCTGCATTGTAACTGACCCCACATGAGAGTGGAAAGACAAAGCAAAGCCACAGCTAACACAGACCCTCTTCACCCACTTGACAACCATGTGTTACTGTACATGTTGTCCAGTGAATGAAGTGTACAGTACAACAAAAGAGGGACCCAATCAACTGCTCACAATTTCTCTTCCCGAACCTTCTCTTAAAACTCTTGGAGTAAATAAGAATTCAGAAAAAAAACAGTGAAGTACTCAAGTCTGGATGGTCCAATCTCTTATTATTCCTCCCTCTTAAGTGTGGAAATAAAGAAGGTGTGGTGGAGACTTTCAGCTCAGTAACCACAGACTTTGAAGAGTGGACCAAGTGCTTGCTTTCCCACATACAGTGCAAGTGCTTCACTTTTGGTTTTAAGTCTTCCCCCATTTTGGCTTGCAGATCATCAAGATGCACCTCTGTGGTAAACACAAAGTTACGTTTCCCTTTGGGAAAAGTTTACAAAGATGGTTGAAGAGGAGGGCAATCTGTATCTCTGCATGTGGTGAAAGATGCTTCTCTTTTTATGGCCTTGCTGCTGCTGCTGCTGCTGCTGACTTCACACTTCCAGTGCTGTCAGGAAGGTTATTCTGTAGCAGGAGATACATACACAGTCTGGGTTTTGAGGGGGGGAAACATCTGAACAGTAAACATGGCACCTTAACAAAAACCAAAAACATAAAGGAGATAAATGAGTTTTTGGTTGAAAAGTTGTCATGTATAATGAAAGGAGAGGAAACTATTGAGATAGTGCTGTGTGCAGTGTAACCCCAAGTCTGAGCTGCTGGTTTTGCTTTCTTTATCACATCCCTGATAAAACAAAATGAATCAACTGGATAAAAAAGTGGCATACAAAACAGTTGCTGTCTTCTGTTGCGATTGTGTGGTAATACTTGAAGTTGTGTGTGTGTGAAGTGAACACCATCACTGTCATAGTCCATCTGCATTCCCTGACTGGAAAGTGGATCTTTTTTTGCATTGATCATTCCCCTTGTGTGTGTGTGTGTGTGTGTGTGTGTGTGTGTCTTTCTATCTCTCTCTTTCTCGCTGTATCCAGCCTTTACCCAGGCTCTGCTGTCCGTTGCCCTCGGGGGGCTGTCAGGATGAAGAACAGGGGAGAGAGGCTGTGATGTTGGTAATAAAAGATCTCCTCAGAAAGTCCAGAAAGAAAACAGGAGATGAACAGGTCGAAGGAAGAACAAAAACTCCAAACTTTACCTCCATTGTTTTTACAAAGCTCTTCAAAGGCCTACTCTTCTTCAGAATAAAAGAAAAAAATAATGAACTTTTGGCCTTTTGTAGACCCTTTCTTTGACAGACTTTCCATTTAAAAACCAGAGCTTTAAAAAACATAGAAAGATGTAACGCTGAACCCAACATATATACATATATATATTTATATATTTAAAAAAAAAAAAACTGCAAAACTCTTTGATCTACTTTTACTTTACACTGTTTAGCTGCACTGCGGTTTCCCAAAACTGGGACTGATGGGAATGGCGAGGCAGTACTGGGAATCCTGGACGGCACTGTAAAAGCTGACCACACCATGCTTCAGGATCTGCTTACGGCTGGAAAGGTTTGGTTCAGTGGAGCTGAGGGGTGAGGAGACAACGGAGTGGGTGGATCCAGAACTGGATGGACAGTTTTGTAATTCTGAGCTGAAGAAAACCAAAAAGCATGCAAAAAAAGAAAAAAACTGGATGTCCCTCCCCCTTTGTTGGATGAGAAAGAGAGCAGCTCCTTGTTGTCATGGTGCTCTTTTGAACGTATGGATGCTCAGTCGGTGAATCTCTGGCAGGCCTTTTTCCAGCGGCAGGCAGTGCACCACATGTCACGGTTCTCCATCCCATACACTTTCCGGCACTTCTTCCCCTCACCACGCACTTTCCGACTGGAGGACAACAACACACACAATCAAACTCCTTCAGTTTAGTTCTGTCTCAGGAAAATGCACACTATAGTACCAAAGGAGTCAAGTAATTTTATATTAGGCCTGGAACGGTCCACACACCGAACCGAACCGTCTCGGTACACTCCTGTTCGGTTCGGTACACAGCTGTACCCAAACGGCACAGTATGTTGAGAAAAAGAAAAAGGAATGAAAGATGTTGTTCAATGCACAACTTTAAATCTGCACAAGTTAAAAAAAAACAGCAAATATGATGTGAACCTGGAAGGAAGAGACTGAAGACCCTCCACCATCAGTCCAGTCCGGATCAGTTCAGGGTCAGGTGAAAGAGATGTTGATAAGACGAACGTTGTTTACCGCCTATGAACTACGCTAGTTCTGAAACACTTACACTAGCTCGCTCTGTCTGTCTGTCTGTCTGTCTGTCTGTCTGTCATGCACGGTGTATAACAGAGGACTAGAACCCAGGAGTTGGACACTGAAAGTCTGTAAAGTTTCACTTTCGTTTCACGCCAGCATTAGTTACGGACCGATATATAACTGCCCCCCGAGCTCCGACAAAAAAAAAAAAAAAACATAAAAAATAAAAACAATCCCCCGTGTTTTTGACAAATCACACCCTACACACACACACACACACACACACACAAATACACACAGTGTCCTAAACAGTTTGTTCTCTGTCCTAAAATAAATTTAGTTAATTCTGTTGTCAATGTTCCTCTTCAGTTTGTTTCAACAGAATACCAGTTTACCCTCTTCTTAATGTTGCACTTCATGTGGAATATTTTTGTTGTTATTTTTCTACAGAACGTGAACTGACAGAACTGTGATTAGATTTTTGTTGTTTGTTCGAAACTAACTTTCGGGGAAAAGTCCAATACTAATGTTTAAAATACATTTAGTAATATTATATTTATTTTATTTTCTATTTGATTTATAGCAGCAGAATTATATTATTCCTGTTTTTTTCTATACTCTATTGTCTCCAAAAATTGGGGGGAAAATGTTCAAAAATTCAGAAATGCATTAAAAACATTTTGAAGGGTTGTCTTTCTTACCGTACCGAACCGACAAAAAAAAACAAAATAAAAAAAAAAAAAAAAAAAAAAAAACAAACCGTGGCTTTCAAAACCCGCAAACATACCGAACCAAAAATTTTGTGTACCGTTACAGGCCTAATATATATATATATACATAAATATAAAAGAATGTCAAAATGTTACAAAAAATTGTAGTGTTTTCTGGTCTCATGTACAAAGTGCTTGTGATCATCCTGTGGTGAGTGTCTACGCTGAACCCACATAGACGCCAAAGGGAATGCATTCAGTCTGAAATGTCCCATCCATTTGAAAGTTACCATAAGCATATCCATACACGAAATGATGCATTCAAGTACACCTCATGAAGTCTATTTATCTATACTATCTTTGAAATCTAATTTATAATCTATGCTCAAACAGCCCCAAACATTATAACAACTTCTATTTTTTTCCCCTTATTTTTCTTTACATAAACCCACACGTCATCATACTGAGAGGATTTAGCCAGTGAACTTTGAGTCTTCAGCTTTTATCCATAATTATGGGACTGTTCCAGTTGGCATGATTATCAAACTGTTTATTGTGATACAGTGATATTGATCAATATGGAAAAGAATATTATATAAATGTATGAAAAACTGGGGACAAAATAAGATGAGCACCATGCCTCTCTGGTCTCTGCAGGGGTTTCTTGTTAAAATGCAGTTGGTTTAAAATAGCCATGGATGACAACCTGTGAAGCAAACACTATGCATATGCAGCATTCAGAAAATAGACATTTCTTCTAGAAGTTTCTCAAAGTAGAGTATTATCCATCTTTTCGATATTCCTCATAACCGTACAGACTGGAGGCGTCAAAACGTTTGTTTGCTAATATTGTGAGTTAACAAACGCAACATAATTAAAGGTTCAGTGTGTGATAATGAGTGACATCTAGTGGTGAAGTTGTAGACTGGAAACAACTGAATACAAAACAGAGGGGGTGTAGTCGGAGGCAGTAATGCCCTGGATGACATTTTCTATCAAATGAATGTGACGTACTCCATCTGTACAGACTGATGAAACCATAATCATTAATTTAATATTCCTAAATCTCACACACTGGACCTTTAAGGCGTTCCATGGCGTTTGTACCTGAGGGCAGTGGTGGCTCTGGGAGGGGATGAGAGGACGGCGATGGTCTGGGAGCGCTGTTCACCAAAGCCCTGGCTTTTACTGGGAGACACCTGGACAATGTGGACAAAAAGTGGGGTGAGGGGCTGGAATTTGACTGAGTAATAATAATAATAATAATAATAATAATAATAATAATAATAATAATAATAGTGATCACATAAAGGGCGCCTTACCGTGTTCCCGGTGAAAGTGACGGGCGGTGACTGCCAGGAGATGCTAAAGCTAGAGCTGTTGGTGGGAGTGAAGCTGGTGGATGCAGAGCCGTTAGAGTTACTGCTGCTGGACGGGATGGACACAGGAGCTGTGGCCTGAGGGCAAAGGTCAGAGGTCACATTGGTTGGATTTACTCAATCTAAATGAAGCAAATTATATGGAACAACTCTGGCTTTTGCAGTTGGCTTCCAGTGAGTTTATTTTTTCTTTCTTTTTTTTTCCACAGGTTTTAAGTGTTACTCTCTCTGCTTTGGTTTAAACCAGTGTTTTTCAACCTTTACTGCCTCTGTCCACAATAATCGACATTATATAGACTAAATGTTGTGTAAAATTAACATTTATTTGCAACATAGTATAGCTAACTATTACATGATCAAAAACAAATTAATCTTAGCAAAAAAAAAGTCTCCGTTTTGAATGTCTGGGGTCGCCAGAAATTTGTGATGTCAAAATGGGGTCATGAGTCAAAAAAGGATGGGAAGCACTGGTTTAAACTGGAGTACTTTCAGCTTTCAAATAAGAGTGTGAAAATTAAGAATATTACTAATATTGTATGCAACATAAATTTCTTTTTTTTTTCCTCTGTGGTGATATGTTCTTTACATCGTTTTTGCAAAGTTAGGTTTGAAATAAGAATTTGATCCTGTGTCCTGATTCCTTTCAGTTTTTTGATCATGCGTCGACCCTTTCTGAAGCTGAGGCTCCTGGCGCTCAGATAAACCTGCTTGCATCTGATCAACTACCTAAAGCCTCTATTTTGGAGTCAAATGGTGTCTCTGAACCATTATACTGATTCTCACACCAGAGCTTGGGACTGGTCATAGCCATTCATCAGAACTCAGCTGACTGTTTAGCCTCAACGTTCTTTGTTCTGTAGAGTTTTATAAGGGGAGAACTGAGATGTGAATCCCCAGTCCTGGAACCTCGGCGGAGGTGATACCAAAAACACTAGTACCGGGTACCAGATTCCAGGTCCTTTTTCATAATGGAAACACAAAAAGGCCGAGTCGAGTCGAGTCCAGCTGATACCACGTAGTGGAAACGGGGCAATAGTCAGTCCGCTGGTGTTGGTGACTGATCAGCGTGTGTACCTGGTAGGCGTGGTCCGTATGGATGAGGTAGAGAGCGCTGGGCGCCGAGCGGCTGAGAGGGGTGGTACCCCCAGCGTGAGGCTCCTTGACGTCTGAGCCCTGCTGGGGTCTGTGGGAGTCTGACGGCTGATTGAGGGACGGCAAAGGAGAAGGGAGAGGCGGAGGTGGGGAGAGAACGGAGGGCGACGCAGGGGACAGGCTGCTCAAGCCGTCAGCCACAGAGTCTGTGTTGAGCTTGATCTCTGTGTAGTAGAAGTCCTCCTCACCGTCGCTGCAGTCCGAGTCATAGTTCCGCCTGAAGGACAGTGATGGTAAGGATGGAAGGAAGGAAGCAAGGTTATCATCATTAATGAAAACTAATGAAATGATGAAAACTAGAATCATAAAAACATTTTCGTTAACTGAAATAAATAAAAACTATAATTAAAAGAAAAAAAACGATAACTAAAACTGTATTGTGTGTTTACAAAACTAACCAAAACGGATAAAAATTATGGATAAAATTCCCTTCGTTTTCATCTTCGTCAATGTTGGATTGATACGAAATTGATTTATTTCCCTCAAGCAATTTTAGCTAGCGGCACCATGTGATATTTAAGGGTCCGTCACTTGTGGTTTCCAGTCGTCTTCTGGTCCCCACTCTACCTGGAAACATGGAGACTAAAGTTGGGAGAAAGCAGCAGAGTCCTGTCTGGGATTTATTTGAATATGACGACAGAGAAGAAGAGAAAAGATATAAAAAAAAAACTAAAACTAAACTAAAGCTAAGCATTTAGAAAATAATGAAAACTAATAAAAATCGGACCAATGGCCCTGTATCTTACCGGCCAAATGAAAAGCTTTGGGAAATGTATCCAGATGCCATTTATTCTCCCCCAGTTCTGTGTATTTATTCTATTACAGAAATAGCCCATGTTTTGCTCATATTCCAATCACATCTGTAAAAAATTCAAATTCACACTTGATATCATTGATACTGATTTATTGGATCAATCCACTTCCTATCTGTTATAGTGGGAACATTTTTCAAAGTCGCACCAAATCCAGAATCAGATCCGGATGGAAATCATTTCAATCCCTTGTGCTGACATCCTCATACAGAAGCTGTATACCAAGTCTGAAGTCAATCAGAACTGGAGTTTGGGAGAAGAAGACGACTGAAATGTTTTCCCCATAAGAGCCCATGTTAAATTTTGCGTCAGTTCCAGATCCAGAAGAAGATCCTGATCAGCATGTGGACATTATGTTTGGGTCATCTCCCCATCAGGGCTGGACTGGAGACATTTACACTGGATATCATTTAGATTTACTGAGTTATTGCATCCATCCACTTCCTATCTCTGATAATGGGGACATTTTTCAAAGTGGCACCAAATCCAGAATCAGATCCGGATCCAAATAATTTCACTAACTTTTGTTGACATCATCATAAAGAAGCTGTATACCAGGTTTGAAGTCAATCGGAATTGTAGTTTTGGAGAAGAAGACGATTGAAATTTTTGTAACGGACGACACAACGACAGATGACAGACGCCGCCACCACCGCCGGACGCCGCATGACAACAATAGCTCACGACCTGTCGGCTGGTAAGCTAAAAACGAGCTAACCTGCTCTAAAGATGAATTAAAACTAACTGAATTGGAGAAAAAAAGTCAAAACTAAATAAAACTAAACTATAATGAACAAGAAAAGCACTTGGAGAGCGTAGACCTCCGTCAAGACAGATCTGTAGAAAAGCATTATGAATTCTGTCCAATGATGGACTTATAGTTGGATACCTGTGTGTGTTATAGACATGCAGTCAGCTGGTTGTCACCCTCAGAATGACACAGGGTTCGTGCAGATTTCCACTTAAAGTTTCCCATGACCCTTACCCAATTCTCCATGACCCGAAATACATGTTCACACATAAACTTGAATTATTATCTGCATTGATTTGTTGATTTTTATATCTGATTACAAGCATTTTACAGATTTCTAAACTTAGAAAAAAGGCATAATTCGAAAATCTCCGCAGGTTGGATTGGAAATTTCCAATCTGTAAATTTATGTTGGTATCGGGACCCGATACTGAATCGGATTGGCCCCATCCCTAATGCTAATAGTGCAAATGTAGGCTGTTTACTCTGCCATCATTATTTGAATTCTGTGAAAGTGGGTTGTCACTTCTGACAAAGGGAAAAAGTGGGTCCCAAAGTAAGACGAGTGGGATCCCCTCTTTTAGAGTAATTGTAACTGGATTGGATGATTTGTGGGCTAAAAAACACAGGTGGTCCTGATCCCAACAGAGACTATGAAACCCTGGGGTGGTGCTGGATCTGTGCGGAGGTGGTTTCAGACAGTGATGCAAGTGGAGGAGCAGTAACACTGTCAGGTGGAGTGTCCACACCATACCCACCACTGACGCCTCTCCAGTTATTCCTTGAATTCTTATGTCTGTTTGACCAACACCTCTTCCTGTCCTCCGCTTTTTTTCTGCCATTTTCACATCAAACCATGTTGAAGTGTTTAGTTTTATACAACAGTGTTCATAAATATGCATGGTCCCTATTAAATAGACCAATAAAATAAATAAAGTTCTTATTACAGCCTGTTTTTTTGGTGCATCTCCTCTCTCCAGTTCTTATTAATGAGTGTTTGCACATGGCACCACATCTGCTCACATATACTGTTTATCTATATAACGTTACTTATGCAAATAAACAATCATCTGTGTGCCTGTAACTTGTGTTTGACAGTGATTCATCGTTTGGATCAGATTTGGGTGCTTAAGAATATTTGATGTGTCAACAGTCTCAGATTCTTTCAGAGAATTTCAGGGAAAATCAAAGCTTAATTTTCTGCTGCTGCTTTCTAATAACAGTTCCTAACCAAGGTTCTAAGGGTTTTGGATTTTTCATTCTAGTTTAGTTTTATTTCGTTTTGACTTTTTTTTTTCTCTAATTCAGTTAGTTTTAATTCATTTTTAGAGCAGCTTTGCTAGTTTTTTATTAGTTTTCATTTTTTTCTAAATGCATAGTTTTAGTTTAGTTTTAGTTTAGTCGTCTCTTTTCTCTTCTTCTCTGTGGTCGTATTCAAATAAATCCCAGACAGGACTCTGCTGCTCTCTCCCAACTTTAGTCTGCATGTTTCCAGGTAGAGTGGGGACCAGAAGACGACTGGAAACCACAAGTGAACACAAGTGACGGACCAAAAAGTGTCATATGGTGCCAGCAGCTAAAACTGCTAGAACAAAATAAATCGCTTTCGTATCAGTCCGACATTGACAAAAACAAAAATGAAGGGAATTTTATCCATGATTTTAATCTGTTTTAGTTAGTTTTGTAAACACACAATACAGTTTCAGTTAGTTATTTTTTTCTTGAAATTATAGTTTTTATTTATTTCAGTTAATGAAAATGTCTTTACAACTCTAGTTTTCATCATTTCGTTGGTTTTCATTAACGATAATAACCTTGGTCCCAACAACAGATTTCAATTTCTTATTTCATTCAGGTTTTTTTCACAAGATGTGAAACGGTAAAGAAAATGTCAGTGCCATCACCACTCCTCTTTCAGCACTGTACCATCACGCCTCACACCAACAAAACAGCAGAACCTGCAGTTCATCAGTGTGGGACGAGCCTGGCTCCCACTCAGCATCAGTGGACATACACCACCCATTCCATATCATTGTTCCCCTCCTCCTTCCTGATTTTCTTTGCACCTATCAACTCCTCCCTCACACCAGACCTCTGTTACTGTGGCGATTACCCATCAGCCTGTTACTCTGCTGTTGGACAAGTGAGGCGTATTCAACAATGCCCGAGGTAAAGCCACAGATGTTTCCCAGGAAACTTGGGGCATGTGTAGCACTTGGATGTGGATGGTCAGTTGTCATCTTACCCCAGGTGGATGGTGCGGATGTGTCTCTGGATGCCGGCAGCGGTGCTCAGCACTTTGCCACAGTTCTTCCACAGGCACTTGAACATCACCTTCATGGAGTTCTACAGGAAACACAACACGAAACACATGAGGCTCCCCAATATTTCCATGTTCAAAGAAACACACAGACACCAGGTTTCAGCCTCGTCACACTTCTACACAACTGTTTTGCTGATGCTCTCACACCGACTTCCAACTGACTTTCTTCTCTTGAGCAGAAGGACACTTCTGTTTCCCCAGAGGATGGACTCGTATGACTTTTCAGTCCAATAAGGCAAGTTTATTTGTATAGTACATTTCAGCAACAAGGCAATTCGAGGTGCTTCACACAGGACATTGAAATACAACAGGGAAAAAGAAACACATTTAAAACATTATAAAAGAAACATGTAAAAGGTGATTAAAAGCAGCAAGAAAACAACAAATAAAATCCAAAAATCTAATAACACACACATATTAAAGTAAGAGTTGCAGTGCAAAGTTTGGAAAGAGAAAATAAAATTTAAAAAGTCAAAAGCCTTTTAGTCAAAGGCAGCAGTGAACAGGTGAGTCTGGAACCAGAACCAGAACCCAGTGAACAGGTGAGTCTGGAACCAGAACCAGAACCCAGTGAACAGGTGAGTCTGGAACCAGAACCAGAACCAGAACCCAGTGAACAGGTGAGTCTGGAACCAGAACCAGAACCCAGTGAACAGGTGAGTCTGGAACCAGAACCCTAACCCAGTGAACAGGTGAGTCTGGAACCAGAACCAGAACCCAGTGAACAGGTGAGTCTGGAACCAGAACCAGGACCCAGTGAACAGGTGAGTCTGGAACCAGAACCAGAACCCAGTGAACAGGTGAGTCTGGAACCAGAACCCTAACCCAGTGAACAGGTGAGTCTGGAACCAGAACCCTAACCCAGTGAACAGGTGAGTCTGGAACCAGAACCAGAACCCAGTGAACAGGTGAGTCTGGAACCAGAACCAGAACCCAGTGAACAGGTGAGTCTGGAACCAGAACCCTAACCCAGTGAACAGGTGAGTCTGGAACCAGAACCCTAACCCAGTGAACAGGTGAGTCTGGAACCAGAACCAGAACCCAGTGAACAGGTGAGTCTGGAACCAGAACCAGAACCCAGTGAACAGGTGAGTCTGGAACCAGAACCAGAACCCAGTGAACAGGTGAGTCTGGAACCTGGACTGAACAGAACTCAGACTGTCAGATCTCAGACCTGATATTTTCTGGTAGTTTGTTCCAGATCTACGGAGCACAGAAACTGAACGCTGATTCTCCAGGTTTAGTTCTGACTTTTGGAACCCAGAGCAGACCTGCACCAGACCACCTGAGTGGTCTGGATGGTTCAGACTGGACTAGAAGGTCTCTGATGGATTTTGGGCCAAAACCATTCAATGCTTTATATGAAGCAAGAGAATTTAAAGTGTTCTGTGAGAGACAGGGACCAGTGTAGAGACCTGAGAACTGGACTAATGTGGTCCAGTGTAGAGACCTGAGAACTGGACTGATGTGGTCCAGTGTAGAGACCTGAGAACTGGACTAATGTGGTCCAGTGTAGAGACCTGAGAACTGGACTGATGTGGTCCAGTGTAGAGACCTGAGAACTGGACTGATGTGGTCCAGTGTAGAGACCTGAGAACTGGACTGATGTGGTCCAGTGAAGAGACCTGAGAACTGGACTGATGTGGTCCAGTGTATAGACCTGAGAACTGGACTGATGTGGTCCAGTGTAGAGACCTGAGAACTGGACTGATGTGGTCCAGTGTAGAGACCTGAGAACTGGACTAATGTGGTCCAGTGTAGAGACCTGAGAACTGGACTGATGTGGTCCAGTGTAGAGACCTGAGAAATGGACTGATGTGGTCCAGTGTAGAGACCTGAGAACTGGACTAATGTGGTCCAGTGTAGAGACCTGAGAACTGGACTGATGTGGTCCAGTGTAGAGACCTGAGAACTGGACTGATGTGGTCCAGTGTAGAGACCTGAGAACTGGACTGATGTGGTCCAGTGTAGAGACCTGAGAACTGGACTGATGTGGTCCACTCTCTTGGTCTTAGTGAGGACTGGAGCAGCAGCATTCTGGATCAGCTGCAGTGGTCTGGTAGACTTTTTAGGCAGACCAGAGCAGATCCTGTTCCAGTATCAACTCCACTACATGGACTAGTTTTTCCAGGTCCTGCTGCGACATCAGTCCTTTAATCCTACAGATATTCTTGAGGTGATAGTAAGCTGACTTGGTAACTGTTTGTATGTGGTTTTTAAAATTCAGGTCTGAATCCATGCCAGCACCAATAATATAATTCCTGTGATCATTTATGAGTTTACACATGACTTAAGTACATGAACAGAAGTGGAATTAAGTTACTTACTGTATGAACAGTAAAAATCAACTTTCATTCTTAATTTATTTTAATGTTTTTTTTTGTCATGTAATGACAACAAAAAGTTTATCCCAGCAGTTAAAGTTTACACCAACCTAAGGAAAGCCCCTCATCATTTAAAAGACTCTCTTCAGTTACTTTGTCTAAATCTGACAGGAATGCAAACTCATAGGGCTGTAAATGGTGACAAATATGCAAAGCCCTCGTCTTTGATGATGTATTTAGAGTGTGTGCATCAGGGTTGATTTCACCCCTAAAGGAATGTTCTGTCGTTCATTTTACTGAGAACTGTGAAACTCCTTTCTGGATGTACAGCTCTGTGAGATACTATTCGCCCCTTTCCTGGTATCTTACATTTGTGCGTATTTGTCACACTTAAATGTTTCAGATTATCAAAGAAATTACAATATAAAACAATGATGACCTGAGTAAATAAAAATGGAGTTTTTAAATAATGATTTAATTTATTAAGGGCAAAAAGATATGTAAACCTACTTGGCCCCATGTGAAAAAGTAACTGTCCTTTGTTGTTACATCCCAAATGAACTGTGATTAACCACATTTCTTTGTAAAACTGAGTTCAGTTTCACCATCCACATTGAGGCCTGATTATTGCCAGACCAGCTGAATGAAGAAATAGCTAAAACAGAACACGTCTGATAAAGTGAAGTAGGATAAAAGGTCTCAGAAAAACAACATATCATGCTGTGATTTAAAGAAATTTAAGAACAGACTAAAAACAAAGTCAGTGACATCTATCAGTCTGGAGTTAAAAGCCTTTCTAAGGCTTTGGAACCAGCGTGAGAACCATTAACCACAAATGGAGAAAACGTGGACCAGTGGTGAACTTTCCCAGGAGTGGACAGACGATAAATATGACTCCAAGAACACACCGACAACTCATCTTGGAAGAACAGAACCAGGACAACATTTAAACACCTATCACTTTGTATTGTTGTCTTGAAATACGATGGATTACATCTGTCCCATTCAACTGGCCAGACAAAGAAACACTCGTTCATGGTAAGAAAAACCTCGACAAAAACCAGGGCCGGACATTTGGGTGAAACAGTCACTGTGATTTGAGTCTCCTTGCTTGTTAAGGGGGAAATGCACAGCTACTCCTTTAGAAATGTGTAGTTATTCAACCCAAAAATACAAACGTAAATTCACATTAAAAATTATATATACTTATTTGTCTCAGTGTCACTGAATCCAAAACAACCCTAAACCAGTGGTTCCCAACCTTTTTTGGCTCGTGACCCCATTTTAACATCACACATTTCTGGTGACCCCAGACTTTTTTTTTTGCTAAAATTAATTTGTTTTTGATCATGTAACAGTTTGCTATACTATGTTGCAAATAAATGTTAATGTTAGAGGACATTTAGTCTATATAATGTCTATTATTGTGGACAGAGGCAGTAAATCCAGGTGTAGATTACTGCACAAAGGGAGAATTTTATTTTCTTTGGTCAGGATCTGTCCAGTCAGTCCAGCTGTGATTTACAAGGAGGACAATTAATACTGAACAAACAAGAACTGAAACTATGAATTATGAAAGAGCTGCAGCATCTGAAACTGACAACAATGAACATTTGACACAGAAACAGAACCACAGTGCTGCAGTTTCACAACCAAACTCTTCCCCCCATCTTTCCCAAATCTTCCCCACAGATAGGCCTTGGCCCTGGGACCAACCCAGTCCATTTTGGTCCCATTAGGCCAAAGTTCAAGGTCACAGCAAGGTCACAACATCTACAATTTTCCATCTGTCATCATTGAGCAATTTTCCAAAATTCATAAAAAATTCAAAACGACTTTGATTAGCCTCCAATTTGATCCAGCCGTAGTTTAGAACAATATCTTGTATCTGGAACTAAATTGTCCACATCCACTGTGGAATGTGGACTCTGTGGACATTTACATTGAACACTGAAAATCCCATTTACCACACAGTTTTCATTTACATATGTTTCTATCTGGTTTCTATATGTTTCTATCTGGTTTCTATATGTTTCTATCTGGTTTATATATGTTTCTATCTGGTTTATATAGTTTTCTATCTGGTTTATATATGTTTCTATCTGGTTTATATAGTTTTCTATCTGGTTTATATATGTTTCTATCTGGTTTATATGTTTCTATCTGGTTTATATATGTTTCTATCTGGTTTATATATGTTTCTATCTGGTTTATATATTTTTCTTTCTGGTTTATATATGTTTCTATCTGGTTTATATATGTTTCTATCTGGTTACCTCTGCCAAGGAGGTTATGGTTTTGCCTGGGTGGGTGGGTCGGTCTGTCTGTCTGTCTGTTTGTCTGTCCGTTAGTGTGCAACATAACTCAAAAAGTTATGGACAGATTTGGATGAAATTTTCAGGGTTTGTTGGAAATGGGATAAGGAAGAAATGATTAAATTTTGGTGGTGATCGGGGGTGGGGGGGCCCACGGGGGGGGGGGGGGGGGGGGGGCACTGATCAGCCTTGGCGGAGGTCTGCGCTCTCCGAGTGCTTCTAGTTCTTTCTGGTTTCTATATGTTTCTATATGTTTCTTTCTTGTTTATATATATTTCTTTCTGGTCTATATATTTTTCTTTCTGGTTTATATATGTTTCTATCTGGTTTATATATTTTTCTTTCTGGTTTATGTATGTTTCTATCTGGTTTATATATATTTCTTTCTGGTTTATATATGTTTCTATCTGGTTTATATATTTTCTTTCTGGTTTATATATGTTTCTATCTGGTTTATATATTTTTCTTTCTGGTTTATATATGTTTCTATCTGGTTTATATATTTTTCTTTCTGGTTTATATACGTTTCTATCTGGTTTATATATGTTTCTATCTGGTTTATATATTTTTCTTTCTGGTTTAGATATGTTTCTATCTGGTTTAGATATGTTTCTATCTGGTTTAGATATGTTTCTATCTGGTTTATATATGTTTCTATCTGGTTTATATATTTTTCTTTCTGGTTTATATATGTTTCTATCTGGTTTATATATGTTTCTATCTGGTTTATATATATTTCTTTCTGGTTTATATATGTTTCTATCTGGTTTATATATTTTCTTTCTGGTTTATATATGTTTCTATCTGGTTTATATATTTTTCTTTCTGGTTTATATATGTTTCTATCTGGTTCATATATTTTTCTTTCTGGTTTATATATGTTTCTATCTGGTTTATATATGTTTCTATCTGGTTTATATATTTTTCTTTCTGGTTTAGATATGTTTCTATCTGGTTTATATATGTTTCTATCTGGTTTATATATGTTTCTATCTGGTTTATATATGTTTCTATCTGGTTTATATATTTTCTTTCTGGTTTATATATGTTTCTATCTGGTTTATATATTTTTCTTTCTGGTTTAGATATGTTTCTATCTGGTTTATATATGTTTCTATCTGGTTTATATATTTTTCTTTCTGGTTTATATATGTTTCTATCTGGTTTATATATGTTTCTATCTGGTTTATATATTTTCTTTCTGGTTTATATATGTTTCTATCTGGTTTATATATTTTTCTTTCTGGTTTAGATATGTTTCTATCTGGTTTATATATGTTTCTATCTGGTTTATATATTTTTCTTTCTGGTTTATATATGTTTCTATCTGGTTACCTCTGCCAAGGAGGTTATGTTTTTGCTAGGGTTTGTTTGTTGGTTAGTTGGCAAGACAACTCAAAAAGTTATGGACAGATTTTCATGAAATTTTCAGGAAATGTTAATACTGGCACAAGGAATAAATTATTAAATTTTGGTGGCGGTCAGGGGAGAGAGATCTGTCTTGGCGGAGGTCTGCGCTCTCTGAGTGCTTTTCTACTGAAAGTTGAGTCACCTCTGAAAACATTTTAAGACTTGAGTCGACTGAAACATAAATTATATTTAGTTGCTAAATCTAGAGCTGAATTTGTCCCACCTTATGGTTGGGACCCAAATTGGGTCAGTGAGTTCTTTATATTAGGTCTCCAACTGTCAGGGTAAACGCATGATAATATGATATGTGAATGAATTTTCCGAATTAGATCGGAAGAAGCTAGCTTTCTGTGTGTATGCTATGGGGATGAGAGGCTTTAGTCTTAAACAATACAAAACATGGTAAAACAAGGAAAACAAGGTAAAAACATAACACAAAAGTACCAACATGAACACAATGTAAAGCTAGTTAGTGTCGGTGTGCTGCTGTACGACGCCAGTGTAGAGGCTACTGATGTCATTTTTGGATCCATGAATGATCTTCCAACATTCCAGTCTGTTTAATTCAGTACTGTGTGGAGATTGAAAGACTCAGGAAAAATGTCTACGTTCTGGCAATTCCTGATGCATTTTTGTAAACGTGGATGGATTCAGGGAGGACATCAGATGGTTTTTCTCTGGGTCTTGAGGTGAAAACCTTTGGGCACCACTAATCTAAACTACAGCTAACACAGTACAGATGACTAAAATAGGATTAAAACTAAGAGCCATTTTAGACAAAAGGATGTTGAAAACTGGCTGATAAAATGAACAAAGCATCAGATAAGTTATTTTCACAAACTTCTGAATCCAATCGATTTTTAAGGCCTGTCAAAAACATGTTTCCCCCTTTGACACACAAATTATAAAAACCTTTGTCAAGATTTTTTTCCTGAGTGTTTTTATTCCTCTTTAGGCATGAAAAAAACAATGAGATTGATTTTTTTTTTTTTTTTAATTAACCTATTTTTCAGTTACAAAAATGTCCACTCAATTGGACACCATGTGCTTAATTTTTGAAGCAAAGAAACATGTATTTAAAATGCAATATCAGAAAGTGATATACTGTGTGAAAACTATGAAACAAAAGCATTTTTAATGCAGCTAATCTGATGTTTTCTCGTCTTTTATCATACTCTAATACTAGTTCTTAATCACTTCATAGAGATAATCTAAAAAAAACCTTTTTGTTTAAGAAAATTGTTAATTTCAGTCTACCAACAACTAGCAATTTGATTTACACTCAATTATGTCACTGCAGGTCAGGTTTATCAAGAACATAAAGTTACAGTAACAGTATGAGTTGTAGTGTATGGGATGGTGCATAAGTGTCCACTGTGTTGTCTGATATGAAACTAAAACAACAAAACCCATGAATATACAAGAGAACAGCTGGAGAAGAACTGTCCACTGGAGTGACCAGTATGCATGAAAGGGTTAAGATTAATTTTTAGTACTTCACGGCTCTGCTAAACCCTGAAATAGGAGCACGATTTTTTCTGTAAAGACAAAAGAAAGCCAAACAGCAGCACATTTTTTCAGTGTCTGTGAGGGAGCAGTTGTACTGTATCCCCCTGTATCTTCCCTCTACTGTAATTACATCATAGGACTTCTACAGACACTGTACGTTGTTTTTATAGCCCCCCCCCACCACCACCACCACCACTTTGAGCCTCTATAAACACTCCTATAGACCTGTCTGTCAAACTATTGTTCAGAGGCCCGATTTAATTTTAACAAGAGTTTTTTATTTTTTATTTTCTCCTTTCACAAACATGTGCATATGCAACAATCATCTGTTCCCTCCTGTGCATTGTCGTTGTCTCGGCATAACAAAAGCCCATTTTGTGTGTCAGTAAAACACAGTGTGAACATGTGTGTGTGTGTGTGT
This sequence comes from Sphaeramia orbicularis, assembly GCF_902148855.1. Lineage (NCBI taxonomy): Eukaryota > Metazoa > Chordata > Actinopteri > Kurtiformes > Apogonidae > Sphaeramia > Sphaeramia orbicularis. The sequence goes on from NC_043967.1 coordinate 947,115, forward strand.
GTTAGTCTCTTTAAAGAAGCATTTCACAGTTAATTAAACGGGGAGCTCTGGATGGTATTGTCTCACCCAGAGAGAGGTGAGAGCACCGGACAAATGCGGAGATAATTTCATGTGAAAACATGCTATTACAGCGGAGCATAAGTGCCTTTTGAATGTGCCGACTACAATGTTATCTCATTTTATTCTTTCATTCCAGTCTAAATGACTGGAAAGGAGTAGGATGAAGAAAACTTCTAATACCTGCCCCTTTCTTCAAACATCTGCTTCCATCAGATAGGTTACCGTTACAGTCATTACAGTAAACAGTTTACATGATAGACAATTAAAATAGAACAAATCCAACATCCATAAGTTAAATTATTTCATTTCATGCTTTTATAAAGCTTCTCTATTCTTTCCTTATACAACCTCTTAAACTGATAAATATTTGTGCAGCTCTTCTCTTCCACTGCCACAGAATTCCACATCCTGACACCCACAACACAAATACACATTTACTTCACATTAGTTTGAACCCTTTACTGTTTAAACTTAAACCTCCTTCTATGTTCTTCATCCTGTGACACTAAAACAAGTTTGCAGCAAAAGTCCGTTTCTCGCTCTAAACACAATCAGCAATGTCCTTAATTCAGCTAACTCTTTAAACTGAAACAATCCTGATTTAATAAACAACTCATTTGTATGTTCTCTGAAACTAACATTATACATTCATCTTCTTGCTCTTTTCTGTCATAGAAACAATGGCTTTGTGTTCCTCATATATGTGTTGGCCCATACTCCAATACAAGAACTCAAATACAGGGTGGGGAAGCAAAATGTACAATATTTTGAGGCAGGGATTGAAAGACAGTGTATGACCAATTAGTTTATTAAAAGTCATGAGAATTTATTTGCCACAAGAAAAGTGACATAATAGAAAATGTTTTTATTCTATGTGTCCTCCTTCTTTCTCAATAACTGCCTTCACACACTTCCTGAAACTTGCGCAAGTGTTCCTCAAATATTGGGGTGACAACTTCTCCCATTCTTCTTTAATAGTATCTTCCGGACTTTCTGGTAATAGTTTTGCTCATAGTCATTCTCTTCTTTCCATTATAAACAGTCTTTATGGACACTCCAACTATTTTTGAAATCTCCTTTGGTGTGACGAGTGCATTCAGCAAATCACACACTCTTTGACGTTTGCTTTCCTGATTACTCATATGGGCAAAAGTTTGTGAAAAGGTATGGATAATAGTGTTAGGTATGATTATGACATCAGTATATGTTTGGGTTCAAAACAACTGACGTAGTGCCTGCTGAGAAAAAACAACTAAATGTTCATTGTACATTTTGCTTCCCCACCCTGTATAGCAGAATAAGTCAACAATAGAAAATTCTCATTGCTTTATAATCCAACACATATTTTGTTTTACTCAATACAGAAACATTTTTTGACACCTTTTTTTTTTTTTTTTTACATAAGCAATATGTGACTTCCATGTTAATTTATCGTCCACTATTACACCCAAAAAACGAACTTCTGAAACCTTCTCAATCGTAACACCATTAATAGACAATGAAACATGTTCTTCTCAGCTTTTTGGGAATGGCGTTTGGCTTGATTCTCTCTCCCCATCTGCTGTAATTCCTTGTTTGTCACCCCCTTTAATTCTTCCAACATGATCTCCCTTTCTCTCATGTCCTCCTAAATGCCTCCCTCTCCCTCTCTTCGTACTCGATAAGTCCCCAATTAATACAGTATTGTGAGCTCACCCGCGAGTCTTTATCGATTTGAAGGAGGCAACTTGAAGCCGGATCTTTATGTTTGCTGGAGCGGGTATTAAAATCATTACTGCTTCTGCTGAGTGGCTATGTGTGTGTGTGTGTGTGTGTGTGTGTGTGTGGAGTAATTATTAAGGGCATATGTGTCTGGGGAGAATGCACACATTGAAAGCCAAGCGAAAGAGAGAGGGAAGGAGGGAAACCCAGGAGATGTGAGGGAAAGTGTGGAGCCAGAATGAGCCTTTCAGGAGGGAGGGAAGAGATAGATGACGCTGACAGCAGACGGAAAAAGGAGGAGAGCTGATAAGGAGAGAGAAGAAACCAAGGGGAAAAAAAGAAGGAATGGAAGCATAGTAAAATACATCTGAAAAAATAATGAGAGTGACACTGAGCAGCGGATGTGATGAGCTGTCAGCGGTGTGTCGAAATGAGACGAGGCACTATGATAAGTGAGGAAGAAGATGTGCATGTATATGTGTGTGTTGAGCTCACTACATCTGGGTACCCAAAGACAAAAGTGCCAGAGGAGGGAAGGCTGTGTGTCTTCTACTGTCCCATTTTCATGTGTGCCCATCTGTCAGTTCTCCGTCAAAACTACAGTAACCTCGCTGACTGATATCGCATTGTGTCAGACGACCTCGTGTACATCTGACGGCATCTCAAAGACGAAGAGCTTCCCATCCCTCTTTCTTCCAGAAGTCTGTCCATTAGTGGAAGAACTCCTGCTGTTTCATATGAGAATCTTACAGCTCAACAGCACAAACACAAAGAAACTACCAGCAAATACTTCAGGTTTCTGTACTTTACTTGAGCATTCACTATTCTGATAACGTTTTACTTTTACTCCCTCTATTTGAATACAAATGTCTATACTAGGGATGTAACCATTACCAGTATAACGATAAACTGCGGTAAAATTGCAGACGGTTAGTATTACCGTTTAAATTCTAATTATCATGATAACCGTGTTTGATTACCGCACTTTTAAGGGAAAAAACGCCTGTGTAAAGATCTGCTTTTATGTCAAATACTTGAGTATAGATTTAATTTATTACAAATTTAATTGTAGATACCTAATATTTGGAACCAATATTCACTTTTAAAGTCTTTGAAAAGGTTCATTAACCCTTTCATGCATAGGCCACTCCAGTGGACAGTTCTTCTCCAGCTGTTCTCTTCTATATTCGTGGGTTTTGATGTTTTAGTTCCATATCAGCCAACACAGTGAACACTTACACACCATCCCATACACTGACATTCAGACCATTACTGTAACTGTGCTGTTCTAGATAAACCTGATCTGCACTAACATGTTTAAGTGTAAATCAATTGTTATTTGTTAGACAAGAAGGGTTTTTTTGCATATTATCTCCATGAAGTGAGTAATTACTAGCATTAGAATACGTTAAAATGTGAGAAGACATCAGATTAGCAGCATTAAAAATGTTTTTATTTCACTGTTTTCATATCACTTTCTAATATTGTGTTTTAAACACGTTTCTTTGCTTCAAAAAATAAATGCATGGATATTTTTGTAACTCCATAGGAAAAAAAAAACAAAACTCGATCACATTGTTTTTTTCATGCCTAAGGAGGAATAAAAACACTGAAGAAAAAAAATCTTGACTAAGGTTCTCACAGTTCATGCATGAAAGGATTAAGCATCTGTGTGTTATTTATGCAATAAATTATATACATTTTTCAAATCTGATTTTTTTGGGTTTTTTTGGGTTTTCTGTCCTTTTGTGTTTTTATAGTAGGTTAAAGTGAAAAAATAATAGACAGACGATATAGATGAAGTTGTGCTGAAAAAACAGATCCCAAACACGGGTATAGTAAACATTTGTTTATATAGTATATAAAGGTAAAACAAAAGGACTGAAAAACAGACAAAATAGGCTCAGACCACTAAGGGTTAATATTTGAATGTTTCTGCAACAGAAGGGACATAGTGCCAATTATTTTATTTTATTTGTTTATTTATTTGTTTTTTAAAGTACAACTTGGTTACATTATTTCAGTGTGTGTAGTAGTACTTTTCTAATATTTTGAGCACAATTTCAATAATACCGCGATAATAATGATAACCATGATATGAAATTTTCATATCGTTATATCCCTAATCGATACTTTGTGTTTTTTTCGAAAGACAGATTCCTTTAGCTTTCAACCATTTTTAGATGTGCAGAGATAGCTCGTATATGATTATCAGGTTGCTCTACTTTTTACCAATATGTATGTATATGTAAATATGTAAAGGGTTAAAGGTAGGGTGGCAGATCTTGGAAAAATGTTTTGAGCAAGCTACATTTTGAAAATACACAATTCAAAAGTCCAAACCGCTTTCTTCAGACTTCCCCCGAAGCCACGCCTCCAGAGTACCAGAATGCGCAACGCTTGTTCCTGAGGGTTCCCGAGCGCTACGCAGCATCCATGACTGATTTCAGGCTAGCAGCCGACTAAAGTTTGCTTTAACAGCTGTAATCTGTGTATTTCACTGTTCTGTTTGTCATCAGAACAGCCCCAGTTCAGACCTGTCAGGCTAATGTTACATTCCCTAGTGATTTATGTTGGTGTCAAAAACAGCCTGTCGGTGAACTTTCCCTCCTAACATAGCTAATATAGCTAGCCAAGCTCTGGCTTCATTTCCTGTACAAGGGCTCCAAGCCTCTGAGAACGCGCAATTCGTGCATGAAGAGGGGTTCACGCGGGGGGTGGGGCACACGACAGTTGAGTTTGATAAACTTATCACCATTCATTAAAATGACTGAATGGTGTCTGTTCAGTCCTGTCCCTTCCACAGATTACTTTTTTTTTTTGTGTTAGAGCTTTTAATTAACTGGTTGCCATCAGGATATGAAGGTGATTTTAAGCACTATAGTAAAAAATGTCCTAAGAAAACATCTCCTACCCCACCTTTAAAGGATCTGCCATCTATGGAATTCTGGGCCAATATTCTCTGATGAAACAAAGAAATAAGCATTAAGAAAAAAAAAAAAACCTGAACTGTTTTTAAGTCTACAATGCCTTCATCATTCTATCTCCAAACTGGTCGATAATACAAAATTTATGAACTAATGTTTAGTAGAGGACATCAGAGGAAAACACCAGCCTCTGCCATGAGTGAACTGACTTGTTGATTGCTGATGTCAGTCTAGATCTCTGCATTCCTAGTTTTAGTTGGAATAGGTTTAATGCTTTGTATCATCAGAAATATAGTCTTTCATGCACATAGGACTGAATAACACTGAGGAAAAGAAATGAGAAGATGGATAATAATAATAATAATGATCATTAACACATTTACAGCCTTAAACAGCTTTAAAAACAATGTTTTCCAATTTCCTTCCTTCAAACTCAAATCTTTTCAGTCCACATCAACACTAAGCCAACTAACTCTGTATCGGCATCTTCTTCAGCTCTCTGTTAGCTAGCATTTTGCTTTTATTGTTGATTCTGACATTTTATCACAAGATGAAGAAGAAGATGAGCATCTGTTTACAGTTGTTGGGCATTTCAGTGTAGATCAGTGGTTCCCAACCTGTTTTGCCTCCTGACCTCATTTTAACATCACAAGTTTGTGACGACCCCAGACATTCAAAACAGAGACCTTTTTTCTTTGCTAAAATTAATTTGTTTTTGATCATGTAATAGTTTGCATATAGAGGACATTTAGTCTGTATAATGTCTATTACTGTGGACAGAGGCAGTAAATCCAGGTGTAGATTACTGCACAAAGGCTCAGGATCTGTCCAGTCAGTCCAGCTGGGATTTACAAGGAGGACAATTAATACTGAACAAACAAGAACTGAAACTATGAATTATGAAAGAGCTGCAGCATCTGAAACTGACCACAATGAACATTTGACACACAAACAGAACCACAGTGCTGCAGTTTCACACCCACAGTTTGTCATGTCTGTTATGGGTTGTGATTGTCTCTCTCCATTCACCATACATTTTTTATTAGTAAGTTGTTTTTGTTTGTTTTTTTGTATCAATTACTCGACATTTCGGGCGACCCCCATTTGAATTCCACACGACCCCACGTGGGGCCCCGACCCCAAGGTTGAAAACCACTGGTGTAGAAGTTCTGACCTGTGTTGGGTGTTTAAGTGATCTGCAGTATTCACCTTGCGCTTGCGAGGGATGGGCTCATCGAAGAGCAGGCTGCTTCCGTCCTGCTCGTCCAGGCTGGGGTCCTCAGGCCCTGCGGGGCCCGGTCCCACACCGCCGAGGCTGGGCACACGGAACGGCTTGAAGCTGTCAGCGGACAGAGGCGGGGAGGGCGTGGAAGGGTTGGACTGATCACTGGGAGCGGACCAGCTCCAGTAGCCTCCGGAGGAGCTGTTACTGGATGGGGTGAAGGGTCCAGCTGAGCCGTTGTCCTTCCACGACCCACTCAGACCCTCTGAGAAAACCAGAGTTAAAGGAAAAGGAGGGAGACAGCCAAGGAGGGTGAGCATAAGAAAAATATCTACCAATAAATTCAACAGCTTTAGTTACACGCTATCAAAATGTGTCTGTTTCTTCAACACTGATGGAAGATCAAGACATTCAATTAGGTTCAGACAGCTTCATTTGCACTTCACACACTAAACAGCTTCCCAGCAGCGCTGTTGACTGTGACACAACGAAGTAAAGGTTACTTTGCTGTTTGCAATCCTGCAGAGACAGTTTCAAGGTTTTTTTTGTTTCTTGTTTTTTTGTTTTTTAAGATCAAAGAAGCATTTCTTTTGAATATCAGCTACAGAAGGCATTTCATGTTGGGAAGGCAGAGGCTGTGGGAAACTTTAGAGTTTACATCTGTTTACATGTGTGTGTTTGTATTAAGACAGACTCATTTTTGTTTGGTTTTGTGAAGCTGCTTGTTGGAGGGCTGCCTTACCTCTCAGACTGGATTCTGTCTTTTCCTCAGCACAGTGTTTTACATAAAAGAGGAAGAGGTTTACCAAAAAGCCATTCTTACAGTGTTGTCAAACACAAATATTACAGTTGAAGGAAGCACCAACAATATTAAGATAAACAATGCACAAAGATGAGACATGAGTAAATGTCTGTGGTAAAAGCCAGTACATCATGTAAGGTGCTTGACTCTAAACTATCATATGTCTAATTGTGCACATGAGTGCAGCATGTGTATGGATTAGGACTGGACAGTAAAGCCAAATGCTATCATCATAAACATTCTCATATTAGTCAATATTAATAATCATCACAGTAAATGTTACTTATTTCCATCTTGTTTGAAGGCAGGTTTTTGGTCACTGAGTGAAAGAAGAAGAAATAAAATGGCTTTCTGTGGTATCTATCATGACAGACGTGTCATAAAAATATCATAAAAGTCATATAGAGGAGAAAACCACGTAAGATGCAACAAGACAAAAATGATGTAAGGAGAATAAATATGCAACAGCATATTTGTCTTCTGTATGTCTTGTACGTCTCGTCAGTGTAAACAAGACAAATAAGACATAAAACCCCAAATATGTTGTTAAAACCAAGTCACAAGATGAATATAATACAAAAGATGAATCAAGAGAAAAATGGTGTAGTTGTTGTGGTAACCTCAACTAAAGTAACCCTAAAGTTAAAATATAGAAATACTTCATATCATAATAATGATATTTATCCTGATGTACAAATATAAAACCATTAGGGATGCAAATGATCGACTAATCCATTAATCGTTAGTTGGTTGCCCTTATCGATCGATTAATGATTAATTGATAAGCAGCGATTTTCCTGAGAACCTGAATTTCTCTTTGGATAGGGTCTATTAGAATAAAAGCAAAATATTGTTTCTATACTTCATGAAAAAAGCATGTCATATTTCTTAATGATTGATTTAGTGACCCATTGGATACAGAACAGACAATGACATGTATGTAGTAGAACGACAGAAATTCTGCAGAGAAATTCAATAAAATAAATGGATCCAAAGAGGGGCACTTTAGAAGAAATGGGCATTTCTGACTTTGCATCACTGACATGATGGAGCCAGATGTCAGCAGAGATGCCTGCCGCCGTACTGACTTCATAAGACGGCCGTAAGAAACTACTGCTCCCTCCACCAATGTCTACGAACTCCAGAACTCGTACAAACCAGGAGATTCGTATGAACCCATTGTTCATAAGAAGCTTTGTGACTGAGGCTAAAACAGACAACAGGAAGAGCCTGTAGGAAGGCAAGAGTCACAAAATTAGATTTTTTCTTCCTTAAAACTTTACTCACACTAATCAGTCAAATTAGTTATTGATTATTTTAATGGTTCGATTGTTGTACTTTGAGTTAGTTTGGGTCTCCTCACATTGAATTGAATTGGTTGGGTGCTACACCTACATCATTCTTGATTGATTGATTGATTGATTGATTAATTGATCAGTATACAAACAAAACTGTCTTGAATTGATCCAAAACCTCTGAGGTATCTGTGATACTCACCACTGACTTTAACAGGTGGACTCCTAACCAGCGGGCTGGTGGACAGACTGGTCAGTACCATGGCAGCTGTCACCTTATCCATGTCCACTTCCTCCTCAGAGCGTCTGCTAAAACAGAAGAAAAACTAGATATTAGTGAGCCTTCTATTCTCAGTATGTTGTCACACACGTAATGACAAGGAAGGCATGAGCCCCTCACTCAGAAAAACTGGAGGACACAATAATACCTCAATCTGCAGCTCAATAACACACACTGAAATACAGACTAATACTACACTACTGTTCTAAAAATTACAAAATGTCCCCGTTCTACAAAGGTCAGATAAAAACATAAAACCATCATGTTATATGATACCTACATAACCTTTTGCATCCATCAACTATTTAGGCATGCAGAGTAGTTTTAAATAGTTAGAATGAGAACATTTGTGATATTAATAATTCCCCAGCATAAAAATTACAGCATAATTATCCATCTCATGAGAAAAATGATACGGCAGTAGGGATGTAACAATTACTGGTATAATGATCAACGGTGGTAAAATTGCAGACGGTTAGTACTACCGTTTAAATTCTAATTCTCATGATAACCGTGTTTGATTACCACACTTTTAGGGGAAAAAAAACAATGTAAAGATCTGCTTTTATATCAAATATTTGTGTATAGTTTTAATTTATTACAATTTTAATTGTATATACCTAATATTTGGAACCAATATTCACTTTTAAAGTCTTTGAAACGGTTCGTTAAGCATCTGTGTGTTATTTATGCAATAAAGTATATACATTTTTCAAATAGGATTTTATATATTTTTTTGTGTTTTTTGTCCTTTTATGTTTTTATAATAGGTTAAAGTGAAAAAGTAATAGACAAATGATATAGATGAAGTTGTGCTGCAAAAACAGATCCCAAACATGGGTATAGTAAACATTTGTTTATATAGTATATAAAGGCAAAACCAAAAGGACTGAAAAACGGCCAAAATAGGCTCAGACCACTAAGGGTTAATATTTGAATGTTTCTGCAACAGAAGGTACTTTGTGCCAATTATTTTATTTTTATTATTATTATTATTTTTAAATACAACTTGGTTAAATTATTTCAGTGTGTGTATTTGTACTTTTTGAACATTTTAAGCACAATTTCAACAATACTGTGATAATAATGATAACCGTGACAATTTTGGTCACAATAACCATGATATGAAATTTTCATATCGTTACATCCCTATATGGCAAAATGACATCAAAAAATATTACAATAATTTTCAGGATTGTTTTATTGCCAAGCCCTAGTAAAATATTCCCTTCCATTAACCAGGTTAGCAGTTGAGATCAGGTAGATCTACTGTTGTTAAACTGACTCCTCATCTTTGCATACCACTGCAATGTGAAGTCTAAATGACATTCACCTTTGAGCTTTGCATGTTTTTGTTTAGTTCTTTTCAACTCTTTGGGGAGAAAAAAAGCACTATGTACCTGCTGTAAAAAAAAAAAAAAAAAAAAAAAGGGTAAAGGCGTTTTGCAATCAAAGCAATGGTCTTGTTTATTATCATCTTCGACTCACTGCTTCACCAGAGACACATTAGTCAATCCATATGACAGACTGGAACTTCATGCAACACAAGTATTTGTCTCCTCTAATTGGAGTGCAGCATATACGCACTAGGAGACGGGCATCTAATCCCCCCTGTGCATCCCCCAGAAGAAGCCAATCCCTGTGATCAAAGACATGTCACTAGCATTATTACTGACAGTCTACCTATCTTACATGCTCACTGTTAATGGAACAAGTGGGGGGGGGTATGACTACATAGACTGTGTCAACCAGACTTTGACGGCACAGGGAAGACTAATGATCAAAGTTAGTTCTCTTACAATGATGAAATCTACCAGTGTCTGAGAAAAAAAAAAACAGACAAAAAACATGATATCAGCCATCAGCAAGTTTTCAGAGCCTCTCAGATCAAACAGTAATTTAGACTGCATCTTAACTGGTACACAGACAAGAGCTGAAAACAAAACTGAACCAAAATACCACCATAGGAACGGTGGAACACACAATGAATGGTCATTAGAAAAAGGGAGGGCAAAGGATTGTAGAAGTTATCCAAACCTGTGAAACATTTCAACAAAAGTGATGTACAAGATGCAAGAAGATAAAAAAAAAATGCAGAAGACATAAATACAGTCCCTCCAGAAAAACGCGACTAATACATGTTTTTTCCAGTCCCTGCATATTTTTGCAACTTCGCACATTTTTACCAAATTCTTGCAAACTTACCACATAACATCACATAAAAACCTTGCATATTTCATTGCATAATCAAGGAATTTTGCCTGCGTAAATAAGGATTTTACCCGCATAATCAAAAATTTTTGCCCACATTTTTCTGTAGGGACTGAAAATAAAAAGATCATGATGAGGACAACGTAAAAGATGCCCCAAGATGTAAAAACATATGCAAGACACAAGATGAAGATGACATAAAACATGTAACAACATGAAAATCATGTTAAAGATGTAACAAGTAATGCAAAAAAAAATTAAATGAAGGGGAAAAAAAGACGGGAACTAGTGCAAACAGAAAGTAACATTTCTCTTAAACCTTAACTGAACCCCACTCACATTCTTACACATGCTGTATTTCAGTCTAATGTAATGCGATATAAAACTCATGATTAAGCCAATTCCAACATCTCAGCAACAACAACAAGAACAGTGTGACACTTGTGTGGCCCAGACATGACTCCTATATTTACTTTTAGAGTGGCTTCAAAGGGCAGATGCTCATCATCAAAGCGGACTGACTTTAAGCAAATCTAGGAACAAAAGTACAAAACAGAATGACAGTCCTACATTACAGATTTGCTGAATTTACATACGGACCACTCAAAGACAGATAGCGGCCCAATGTCAAAACTACATGCACATCATTTGAATTTTTGAAGATGTGGTTCAAATCCCCTTCTAATGCACATATTGTGTATTAGCGCTTGTTTTTAAGGTAGAAATAAGTTTGTGATATTTTCAATTGGCTGATCAACACCAGATTTCTAGAAAACTGACAGAGGAAATTGCAGATGAATCTGAACTTCCACTGACTGCTGTTATGTCAGTGTTAAGACCTTCCAGCCTTTTCCTGCTGTGTTTGGATACATTAGTCTACACAACTACGTAAAGTCAGGTGTGGACAATTGTCATACAATATGTATGTACATGTATGTACTAAATAAATAGAGTTAAGAAAAAAAAACAACAACTTTTTGGTATTTTCAAAGCACATTGCATTTTAGTGCATATTCATATTTTTTACAGGTCTTCAAACATACTGAGAAATATGGACATGATCTTACTCCACCAAAAGTTATTTACCCAGAGAATTATAACAACACGAAGTCCAGACCTCAACACACGGCATTTTTTCTGAAACATAATTTTGAGTGAATGTAAGTGGAGTAAACATCAGCTGTTTTTCCACAAGTTTTCAAATTACATAAAATTACATAACAATTTAGACAAGGGTTATTACCATATCTGAGTGAACATAATAAACAGCTAAAGACAAAAAGAAAAGCCATTTAGGGAGCTCTACAACACACTTTATTTGGTTTACAGGGTGGGGAAGCAAAATGTACAATGAACATTTAGTTGTTTTTTCTCAGCAGACACTACGTCAGTTGTTTTGAACCCAAACATATACTGATGTCATAATCATACCTAACACTATTATCCATACCTTTTCACAAACTTTTGCCCATATGAGTAATCAGGAAAGCAAACGTCAAAGAGTGTGTGATTTGCTGAATGCACTCGTCACACCAAAGGAGATTTCAAAAATAGTTGGAGTGTCCATAAAGACTGTTTATAATGGAAAGAAGAGAATGACTATGAGCAAAACTATTACCAGAAAGTCTGGAAGATACTATTAAAGAAGAATGGGAGAAGTTGTCACCCCAATATTTGAGGAACACTTGCGCAAGTTTCAGGAAGCGTGTGAAGGCAGTTATTGAGAAAGAAGGAGGACACATAGAATAAAAACATTTTCTATTATGGACATTTTCTTGTGCCAAATACAGAGGTTGGACGAAATAATGGAAACACCTTAAAACATCAACAAAATATAATTTAATATGGTGTAGGTCCGCCTTTTGCGGCAATTACAGCCTCAATTCTCCGAGGTATTGATTCATACAACTTGTGAATTGTTTCCAAAGGAATTTTCAGCCATTCTTCAGTTAGAATACCCTCCAACTCTTTTAGAGACGATGGCGGTGGAAATCGACGTCTTACTTGAATCTCTAAAACTGACCATAAATGCTCAATAATGTTGAGGTCTGGGGACTGTGCCGGCCATACGAGATGCTCAACTTCATTAGAATGTTCCTCATGCCATTCTTTAACAGTTCTAGCTGTATGGATTGGGGCATTATCATCTTGAGGTGAAGGTGTTTCCATTATTTTGTCCAACCCCTGTAAATTCTCATGACTTTCAATAAACTAATTGGTCATACACTGTCTTTCAATCCCTGCCTCAAAATATTGTGAATTTTGCTTCCCCACCCTGTAGACTTTCCAAATTTGGGTTGCTTCCAGTCAAATTTACAGAATCAAGATATTTGGTCTGTCAACCAAGTCAATCAAAACTTTTAGACCAATCCCAGGAAGTTATTAAAGGCTATTTGTTTATTGTAAATTTAAAAAAAAGAATAAAATTTAGATGGACTAACTAGAATGAACACCATGCCAACATCAGACACATGTCTGTCTGCGTAGGTCTTATTGGACCCACGAAACAAAAAGGTGTGACTCATACCTGGATTATACAAACCAAAAGTAGGCCTTTAACTAATGTTTTCTTCGATCTGTGACTGTGTTAATTATTTATAAAGGATCGAATGCATGGTCAAACTTGTGTGTTTTCTTTTTTTTTTTTTAAGGGAAGTCCTACTCACATTATTCCACATTGTGAACTGAATTATATTAATTCTATGTTTACATGAATGAACACACATCTGACAAACCAAAAACTACAAGCAGAACTGGAACTAAATAACAGGCAGATGACACAGCTGGTATACACATCCTCTTTAAGGGACATTTATCGACAATGACAGCTCTGAGGAAACAGTGTCTCATTTGGTTAAATGCCTGTTGCCTTGACAGCTCTCCCTGAGTCTCCTCCACTTACATCTGTTATGAGAGGGGCTAAGGTGGGAGCGGGGCAGGGGCCAAGGCCAGCACCAGACCAGGTGTTACAGCTGCAGAAGTCAGACAGGGGCTTCTCATATAATAGGGATACAACGGCTTATCCATGGTACAGTTTGGACGCAGAGCCCGGCTTTGCATCGAAACATAACTGGGAGCTGATGGAGAGCCTTAAGGCTAATTTCTATTCCTTTACGTATGTAAATAGGTACATCCATTTCTAACACTGTCATGCGTCACTGCCTTCATACTTCTATGCATCCTGTATGTTGGAATGAGCGTTTCACAATCAATCCACCAGAGGGCGCCACTCTTAATTTTCATACTGGCCGAATACTATGAAGAAGAGTAAAGTTTTTTAAGAAGAAGAAGAAGGCAGTCAATAATAAACATGACGACAACAGATGAGGTTTTACTCCTGTGGATACTGTTAGTACTGAGAAGGGGAGTTGGCAGTAGAAGGGCTGTGCTCTGCAAGGTTCTAATAGTTGTGGATTTTTCATTATAGTTTAGTTTTATTTAGTTTTGACTTTTTTTTCTCTAATTCAGTTCGTTTTAATTTGTTTTTAGAGCAGCTTTGCTAGTTTTTATTAGTTTTTGTTATTTTCTAAATGCTTAGTTTTAGAATGAATTTTAGTTTAGTCGTCTCTTTTCTCTTCTTCTGTCGTCGTATTCAAATCAATCCCAGACAGGACTCTGCTGCTTTCTTCCAACTTTAGTCTCCATGTTTCCCGGTAGAGTGGGGACCAGAAGACGACTGGAAACCACAAGTGAACACAAGTGACGGACCCTTAAATATCATATGGTGACAGCAGAGAAAATTGCTAGAATGAAATAAATCGATTTCGTATCAATCTGACACTGACAAAGACAAAAACGAAGGGAATTTTATCCATAATTTTTATCCCTTTTAGTTAGTTTTGTAAACACACAATACATTTTCAGTTAGATATGTTTTTTTTCTTTTAATTATAGTTTTTATTTATTTCAGTTAAAGAAAATGTTTTTTCAGTTCTAGTTTTTGTCATTTCGTTAGTTTTCTTTAACGATACCTTGGTGCTCTGCCTCCGACTCGAGCCGGGGTCCGCCGTGTATATAAACACGAGTTGTCCGGAAATGTCATTTGAAAAGACAAATGAGCAGTACATGCTCGTACCGAACCGTGAGGGGCGCACCAAACGATACTACTGTGCGACATGTACTGTTGCACCCCTATCGTATAATGGACAGAAAAACCAGGTTGATGTGAGCCTCTGAGATGCAGAAAAAACAGCCAACATAAATCATTTATGTGTTTTATCATGTACAATCAGAGCTGTGAACCTCACGTTTTGTTTGTGTGTCCCAAAAAAATTACAATCAGAATTTCTGCAATGATAACTTTAAAAACAGTGAATCAATCACAGTGAAATTTCACGGCATGAAACTCTAACTTATTACCTCCATCTTGCAAAAAAACCCCATTGGATTTACTTTAGTGTTCACAGAGAAATGTGGATCTGTGTAAAACATGTCAGAAGTCCCTTCCCTCCAAGTTTTGTGAGGAGACGTGTTGTCCATTATGTTCACGTCATACAAATACGAAGTTGTTCATTGCGTTCTTGCACAAAAATATCTCCTTTGAAAAAGTGACTGCTTGTTTCTTTTCATTTTCAACTAACAAAATAAATAATGAATTGCATGAAAAAGGAAGCAGATTTCTGAGTTTTGCAAGTGTTGGTAAGGTGCGAAAGTGAATAATTAAAGAAAAATATTAAATCATCAAACATCTTTCGACAATACGTCACATGAGTACACACCATTGATATAATATTATGCACAGAATTTGAATTAATTTGTAAGCTAGCCTATCAGCTGTGAGCAAAATATTTTCATTCATATGGACGCCAAGTGCATCCAAGTGTCAAACTTGGAAGAAACGAACCCATGACCTGCTTTACACAGACCCACATTTCTCTGTGACCACTGAACCAAATTAAATGGGGTTTTCTGCAAGATGTAGGTAACAAGTTATAGTTTCATACCCTCAAATAGCATTCAGATTGTTTAATCATTTTGAAAGTTATCAATGTGGAAATTCCGATTGTTTTTTTTGGGGGGGGGGGGGGGGACAAATGGTAGTGCTCAAAAAATAACTTTGTACCGCAGTGAAAGATACAGATGATCTCTCAAAAGTAAGCAACTCATTAACAGTAATTTGCTTGTGAACAAATTAATCGTGCAGAAATGGAATTGCAATTAAATGCATTTCATAAGAAAAACGGAGATGTAAAAAAAATGGAAGAGAAGAGTGTGTGGTAACAAAGAGAAAGAGCTCATTATCCATTAGCAATGTCTAATTTATTACCCATTCTGCTGCTGAATATGATGTCATTACAGCCGCCACATAAATCAAGGAACCAAGCTGCGCACACACACACACACACACACACACAATACCCACTTTTACTCAGACCCCACCACCCACCCTGCACCCTACGTCGCTGTAAAAACCACTTCCTGGTCACCTTGGGAGGCCATCATGTGATTGTAGATATTATCTCCATGGTAACGCTGACAGACAATAATTACAGAGTGCTTTGTGTGTCTTGAATTATGAAAGAGTAAATCTCAGAAAAACACATTAGATGAGTCATAATTAAGATGTGATGTATGCGAGTGAGAAAAAGAGAGAGAGTGAGTAGTGGGAAAGGGGAATTTCCCAAATCGCTCTTGTCATTAGCGGTCTTATCAAACCCAACTTCCGTCCTGCTTATTACGGCTGTGATTAACATGGGCCCGGAGCATGTGTGTGTCCTGCTGATACACAGAGCCACGTGAAAAGACACAACACAGGAGAGGCGGTGGGATGGAGAATGGACTGGTGCGAACATTCTGATGTCAGATTTTGTGCATGTGTGTGTTCTGCTGATACTAGGGCTGCGGATCGGAAAGAATCTGGCGATACGATGCAAATCACAATACAAGGATCACAATACGATATATCACGATTAGGGATGTAACGATTACCGGTATAACGATAAATTGTGGTAAAATTGCAGACGGTTAGTATTACTGTTTAAATTCTAATTCTCATGATAACCGTGTTTGACTACTGCACTTTTAGGGGAGAAAACACCTACGTAAAGATCTGCTTTTATGTCAAATATTTGAGTATAGTTTTAATTTATTACAATTTAAATTTTATATACTTAATATTTGGAACCAATATTCACTTTTAAAGTCTTTGAAAAGGTTCATTAAGCATCTGTCTGTTATTTATGCAAGAAATTACACACATGTTAAATATATTTTTTTGTGTTTTCTGGCCTTTTATGTTGATATAGTAGGTGAAAGGGAACTTTGAAAGAGAAAGACCCGGTCCAAGTGCAGAGAGAGAGAGAGAGGGAGGGGGAGAGAGAGAGAGGGAGGGGGAGAGAGAGAGAGAGAGAGAGAGAGAGAGAGAGAGAGAGAGAGAGAGAGAGAGAGAGAGAGACAGAGACAGAGACAGAGACAGAGAGAGAGAGAGAGAGAGAGAGAGAGGAGAGAGAGAGAGAGAGAGAGAGAGAGAGAGAGAGAGAGAGAGAGAGAGAATCTATCTATGAAAAACAAACTAAAACAACTCCAACTTAATATGGAAAATGGTCAAACAATGGCCATTAGGTGTCATCTTTAATGCACATGTGTATGTTTGATGTTTACATGTTAATATTTGAATGTTTCTGCAACAGAAAGTACATTGTGCCTATTATTTTATTTTTTTCCAAAATACTACTTGGTTAAATTATTTCAGTGTGTGTATTTGTACTTTTTGAACGTTTTGAGCATATTTCAATAATACCACGATAATAATGATAACCATGATAATTTTAGTCACAATAACCATGATATGAAATTTTCATATCATTACATCCCTAATCACGATATATCATGATACTGATAAAAAGGCAATTTTTTTGTTTGTTTCTTTTTTTTTAATGATTATTTCCTGGAAGAACTGAATTACACCAGAAATCTGCACAAATACTAAACACATTTTTAAACTGAAATTCTGTTTTACAGACATTCCAGTTTCAGATCCTGTTCAAATGTTCAGATTCTATTAGTTCACAACTAACATCAGAACAATATTTTAGTTCAGTCCCAACAAAGGAACTAACATCTGGCTCTCAGACAGTAAAAAGTGCTTTTAGGATGATTCAAATAACCATTATTATATAAAACAGTGTTAAATAATGATAAATAAAATATAAACAATAAAGAAAAACAAAAAAACCCAAAAATGAACCTCCACAATACCTCCATTTGAATAAATACCTAAAAATATCGATACAGTACTTTTTAATATCGATACAGTATTGTGAAATGAAATATTGTGATATATTTCAGAGCCCATATTTTCCTACACCCCTAGCTGATACAGAGCCATGAGAAAAGCCACAACACAGGAGACGAGGTGGGATGGCGAATGGATCGGTTCATAAATTCTGAGGTCATATTTTGTGCATGTGTGGTATGTATGTGCCACAGTGTGCATGTGTTTGTTCACATATTCCTACTTCACAAACCTGCAATAAAACAGTTTTCCATATCTGCACCCCGAGGCCTCCCTATGAACACTTCAATAGACGTATCAATGGAAAAGTAGAGGGAGAGTAAACAGTTTGTTTACTAATGCAGATAACATGTAATAGAGGTGTGTAATTTCATTTTGCTGCCGGCTGTTCATAAACGGGGAATGACTTTATCTTCATATGCCAAACACATATTACTGATGATGCCATTAATGGGTTTTAAATGTCCTTAAAGGCTCAAAAGCTTTTTGAATGACCTAAAAAACATGTCAATTTACTCTTTGATTTCCATTTACACCCACAGACAGGGCACTGTTCAGACAGCATCTCCATGTAATGAAGTGGTTTTCAACCTTGGGGTCGGGACCCCATGTGGGGTCGCCTGGAATTCAAAGGGGGTCACCTGAAATTTCTAGCAATTGATAAAAATTAAAAATAAAATAAAAACTTACTAATAAAAAACATCTATGTTGAGTTGACAGAAACAATCATAATACATAAAAGACAAGCTGTGGTTGTGAAACTGCAGCACTGTGGTTCTATTTCTGTGTCAAATGTTCACTGTGGTCAGTTCCAGATGCTGCAGCTCTTTCATAATTCATAGTTTCAGTTCTTGTTTGTTCAGTATTAATTGTCCTCCTTGTAAATCCAAACTGGACTGAGTGTACAGATCCTGACCAAGGAAAATAAAATTCTCCCTTTGCGCAGTAATCTACACCTGGATTTACTGCCTCTGTCCACAATAATAGACATTATATAGACTAAATGTCCTCTGAAATTAACCTTTATTTGCAACATAGTAGAGCAAACTATTACATGATCAAAAACAATTTAATTTTGGCAAAAAAAAACAAAAAAAAAAAGTCTCCACTTTGAATGTCTGGGGTCGCCAGAAATTTGAGATCTTAAAATGGGGTCATGAGCCAAAAAAGGTTGGAAACCACTGATGTAATGACTGGAATCAGGCCTGGGTCCAAAAATGAGCAGTATCCAGATAGATTTTATAAGATGATAATTACATCTATCAAAAATATATATTCTTCTTGGTCTTTAGAGTTTAGTTTGTTTACACTAGCAGCTTAAGATAAAGGACATTTTTGTAATTACAATTTTTTATGTTGTTTTCACCTTCTGTCTTTTACACTGTTTTCAATTTGTTTCAATCTATTCCTTTTTTAATATATTTAATAAATATGCCATATATATATTCAATACATTTAACATACATTTTTTTCTTATTGTTCTGAGTTCACTTTGTTACATTGTCAGCTAAAAATGCTCTAATTTTTGTCACCATGTTAAGTAGAGCCCGACCGACATGGGATTTTTGGGGCCGATGCCAATACCGATATTGGGGGCTAAAAAAAGCAGATATCCGATATATCGGCCGATAACCGAAATATTGGCCGATATATGAAATAAGAACACTGATCTACACAGGATATAATAATCTTATATTAGATAATTTTGGACAGGTTTGTGGACAGGTGGATAAACAGTTGCATAAATCTTTGTTTATCTCACAAATATAATTTACACAACTTCCAAATGCAAACTATGCAATCACAAAAATAATTAGAGCAAAAAATATTACTTACAAAAATTAATATATCGACTACATATCGGCCGATGTTGATTAATTGGTGATACGCTATAATCAGTTGGGCTCTAATGTCAAGTAAGATCTTTGTGCCAGTTTGGACAAAATCAGCACTAAATGACAAAATGAGGGACTTTTATATAATTTTTGTCTTACATGTAATTTTTCATCTTGTCACATCTTCTACATCATTCTCATATTGTGTCTTTTATATCACTTTAAATAATAACTTGGCATACATTTTTAACTTTGGCCCTCACATTGTGGAGATGTGGCAGCTTCAGACAATCCTTCAACTTGAATCTTTTCCCATTTTCTTCACATTCCTGGTCATCACGAATCCAACCGCCCAGGCAGAACATGAGCAGAGGACAGTGTGGCCATTGTTACCACCATTCATACTACTGACTGCAGCTCTCTTCCACCAGAGTAAAAAAAAAAGAAGACAAAGAGATCCTGGGTTACTGAGAAAATGATGAGCAAATGTTGAAATTAAAAAGCTAAAATTAGACCAAGAACGAGGGAATTCACCTCAGAAGGGACTGGAGCTACAAAGTAAAACAACAGCTCCCTCTTCAGGGGTTCTACTGAGCCAACTGTGTGTGTGCGTGTGTGTGTGTGTGTGTGTGTGTGTGTGTGTGTGTGTGTACTGGTTGAAACATGTTGTATTTCTCTGTTTTAGGAGCATAAGTAAACCCAAAATGCTTTGTTTGAGTGAGTCAGACCACAGTCGGGGTGAGCAGCCCCCTACCAGAGTTGGGGAACAGAACAGGTTGTTTTTCAGTCCAACGGTCAGGGGCTGCGAGGGAGACAATAACAGGGTTCAAGTTACTGCAGCCATCTTAGTTTGACAGGTAGATGGGAGCCAATGAAATGTGGGATTTTCATCACAAGTTTAATAGATATTCTGGTGAAGTCACAAGGGCCCCGTTATTTTCTTGAAATTCATTTCATTCTTTATCTACTCTTTTCCTTTTATGAAACATTATTATGTGTGGCAGAAATCATCTCTGTCTGCAGCTCCAGTTGAAACATACATTATTAAACTAAACTTTTTACCTGAAAAGGCTGATGTACTGACTTGAACTTTTGTACCTTCCCATGAAGCAGTATATATTGAATTAAATAGTAGGGCTGGGTATCATGGCCAATTTCCTTAATCGATTCGATTTCGATTCATAAGGTTCTGAATTGATTAATTGCGATTCGATTCAGTATTAATTGATTCAGATTCATTTAGTGATACCAAAGTACAATTTTGAGTTGTAACCTGATTATTTGACTACTGCAGCCATGCAACACAGAATCAGTACTGATATTAGAAAGGAAATAAATCTGACATTTCAGCAGTAAACAGATGGATCTGCTCTGAAATAATGAACACAAACATGTCCATGTTTAATGAACAGGACACAAACATGTCCATGTTTCTCCAGTGGCTCAGATCAGACTTCTTCGTTATATTTATTCTGTTTTATACCTGCTGCTTCCAGCCTTCAGACATTACTTTCACCCTGGGGCGCTGACACCAGTTTGCCCCTCCTGAAACAGACTCATGTTGGGCCCTTGGTACAAGAAACTCACTGGAGGAGGAGGGTGGGCGGAGCTTCGTGATTTCTGCTTTTTCTATTCCTCTAACTCCGCCCTCAGCCACAGGTGAACCAAGTTAATATTTCTAGAACGACTGGCTTCAGCGACCCGCCTCCACCGGCCAGTTCCTCCGCACTGCGGGTTCCAGTTTGAGAGCAGGAGGACCTCCCACAGAGGGGTTTTCCCCACCCTTCCTCTACGTTCCTCCTGCGACAGAACTGTCGTGAGCATGACGAAGTCTCTGCCAGGGGCTCGTGAAACAGAGCCGGCCACGCTTCCGCGTCGGCGGTTTCTGGGTCATTTACTCACGGTCCTGCTCTGAAAAATCGATCTCATCCACCCTTAATCAATTACGCAAAATTAAAAAGAAATCAATCAAATCGATTTTTTTTACCCAGCCCTATTAAATAGTAAAATCTCAATTCTCGATCAACAAACATTCAAAATATAAGATCCTTGTTTGTTTAAATATAGTTGTTCTGAATAAAGTGGGGTTTAATTTTACTTAAAATTCTTTTCATTCTTTTGTTTTGTGTTATTACTGTGTTTTTGCACCCACACAGATTACACACGGTCTGGCTAAAAACAAGCATCCATCTGGATTTAACTAAGCCAATATTCTTCCACTGGATAATTACTGCAGTTACTAGTATGTTTCAGCTACAACCAGTTCTTAAACTGATGCAGTGAGTAGCTTCTCATCAGTTTGATAAGGAGCATAAACATTGGACTGTGTCTCAATGGAAAAAGGTCATGTGGTCTGACGAGTCCAGGGTGACCCTGTTCTAGAGTGATGGGTGCATCAGGGTGAGAGGAGAGGCAGCTGAAGTGATTACCCATCATGCCTAGTGCCTACAGTACAAGCCTCTGGGGGCAGGGTTAGGATCTGGGGTAACTTTAGTTGATCAGGTCTAGGTTCAGCAACATTATGCATCCAAAAGTGATGGAAATGAATGTGACATTGCATAAACTAATCGAGACAATGACAACGCTTGCTGTAATAAAAGCTACAGGTGGTCTAACGAAATATCAGTACGAGTTTTATTTTGGGTTAGGGTTTACTTTTAGTAAATAAAATTATTATTAAATTTGATTTGGCATGAATTCTCATGTGGAAATAAAGAATCTATTAGAACCATGAATCATGCATAAAACTTCCTTTTAGACTTGAAAGAGTTATTTTCCCAGTATTACCTCATTTTTTCCTGAAATAGCTCAGAGGAACATGGATCCAGTCAAGTAATTTAAGTCTACACAAGATTAAAACTTTTGTCTGTTTGAGCTGATATAATATCTTTTCTCTCGAGAGCAGTACAATTTTTCTACTTAGCATTTGTGCAAAAAGAAAAGTCCTGTAACGTTTGGGGAAAATCCCACATTATATTGTGAATTTAAACTCCCATTTTTCCCTTCAACCTCAACTGGGATCTCTCACTAACCTTTTATTTTAACTGCTTATTATAGAAGATTTAGCAGCAGATGTGCAACTCCACATCCCTCCACTCCGTGAAGCTTCTGTGCAGAATCCGCAGCATTATCAAAGGTTACATTCTTACACGTCTTTTTTTTTTCTTCTTTTAAACAAACTCCCTTGATATAATTTTTCAGGATAAATGGGCCAAGGTCAGTCTCCATGTGCACGCTTGCGCACACACAAACACACATAAACCTTTAGTATCTATGTCACCCAAAAACCATCAGTCAGTTCTAATGAAGGTAGCTGAAAGGTGTGGCGGTGGTTTGCAGGAATTCCCCTGAAACACAGAACCCCCTCACTCCTCCACTCCTCTGTCTAAACTCCGTCCCTCTCTCCTCTGCCTCCCTTCTCCCCTGCTGGACTGCCTTCAGACTCTGCCTCTTGCTTTCTTTCTTTCTTGTTTCCTCCCACACTCTGAGCTCCTTTGACTCCTGATGCTGTGAATCGCGCTGTGAGCACCATAAGTCAGTGAGGATGATAGCAAAAAGGAGTGTGTGTGTGTGTGTGTGTGTGTGTGTGTGTTTGGATTGGCATGTCTCTTTGATGCAGAGCGAGTGCAGGGAGGTCTACTGGTTTATTACAGCCACTGGACTATGACGCCTATTTCCTCCTCAATAAGCTCCTATAAATCACAGAGTTCCTCTTATACCCAGTACTTATCTGATCTCCTCCATATATGCGCACATAGACACACTGATGACACCAAATCCACAAAAGACATCTGCATATGACATGGGGTTAACATGCATGAAGGGCACAGCTTTTGATTGGCAGCTGTAAATGAAGGGACACACACACACACACACACACAAATGTTCTTTGACATGCTCATGAGCGTCATTCAGGCTCTAGAGATCTAACAGATAACAGTCTTTTGTCCAAAAACTACCAGCGAAACACACAAAGGCTCATATTCTAGCAGTGTGTTGACTTTTCAATTTCCTGTGAGTTTGATTGTGGTTTCGTTCCCAACATGAGGGAGGTGTGTATGTATGAGGTGGAGGCCCACACCTACACGTTCTATGAGGGTGTCTGTGAGGTTTGGACAGGTGCTACTAACAGCTGCACAGCTATGCTCTCCTCATGGTAAAGACATGCATATGGCTGAGACCAGGGGTGTTAGAAAATATCAGTTCTGCAATATATCGCGATATTTCATTTCACAGTACTGTATAGATATTAAAAAGTACTGTATTGATATGTTCAGGTATTTATTCAAACGCAGATATGGCGGAGGTTCATTGTTGTTTTTTTGGTTTTCTTTATTGTTTATATCTTATTTATTATTATTTAAGACCTTCTAGTCCAGTATGAACCATCCAGACCACTCAGGTCATCTGGTGCAGGTCTGCTCTGTGTTCCCAAAGTCAGAACTAAACATGGAGAATCAGCGTTCAGTTTCTATGCTCCATATATCTGGAACAAACTACCAGAAAATATCAGGTCTGCTGAGAGTCTGAGTTCTTTTAAGTCCAGGCTAAAGACTCACCTGTTCACTGCTGCCTTTGACTAAAAGGCTTTTGACTTTTGAAATTTTATATTCTCTTTGAAAGTCTGCACTGCAACTTTTACTTTAATATGTGTGTTTTTATTTTTATTTATTTTATTCTATTTTATTTATTTATTTATTTTTTATTTTATGTGTTGTTTTCTTGCTTGCTGTTTTTGATCACCTTTTATATGTTTCTTTTATAATGTTTTAAATGTGTTTCTTTTTGTTTCTTTTATTTCAATGTCCTGTGTGAAGCACCTTGAATTGCCTTGTTGCTGAAATGTGCTATACAAATAAACTTGCCTTGCCTTGCCTAACACTATTTTATTAAATAATGTTTTTTTTAAATACTTTATTTTTAACAGATTTCACATTTTTTAACAAACAGACATTCAGTCATTCATTTTCTGAACCCGCTTTATCCTCACTAGGGTCACGGGGGTCTCTTGGAGCCTATCCCAGCTACACAGGGGCGAAGGCGGGGTACACCCTGGACAAGTCGCCAGTTCATCTCAGGGCTGAACATATAGAGACAAACAATCACTCTCACATTCACACCTATGGGCAATTTAGATTAACCAGTTAACCTATCAGTGCATGTCTTTGGATGGTGGGAGGAAGCTGGAGTACCCAGAGAGAACCCACGCAGACACGGGGAGAACATGCAAACTCCACACAGAAATCGACACAGAAATGTTGGAATCGAACCCAGGACCTTCTTACTGTGAGGCAAGAGTGCTAACCACTGCACCACCGTGTCGCCCATTTTTTAACAGACAGACAGTAAAACAAAAAAGTACAGACATATGAAACAAGAGACATCAACAAGCACAGACAGGGATGTATCAAAACTTAAAATACAACGCTAAAGAAGTGGGTCAGTGAGTCACAATGTTCTCCCATCACGATCAGAGGGTTGAGTTAGTTTGGGTATTGTCCTGTTTCAGTCCTTGTCAGGTCATTCAGATATATTCTCATGCTGCATCAGATCATGTCCTGTAAACCTGCTGACATAACTACAGCCATCATTTTCATAAACATTTGTGCACATTTTCCTGGAATGCATATTTACACATGTTGATAGTAAAGCATACAGATGTTTAGATAAATGTGTATTTCTCATGAGAAAAACAAGATGTTGTCCTGTTGGGGTGTCACATCTTCTGGGATAGATGTCCATTTAAACCAGTATAAATAATGGTTATTTGAAGCGTCCTAAAACCACTGTTTACTGTCTGAGAGGCAGATGGTAGTTCCTGTGGAAACTAGGAGAATTAGAAAAATGTTGTGATATAACATTAGATCCTGTTCTGACAAAAAAAAAATGTGTTTAGTATGATACAAATCACAATACTAGGATCACGATACGATACATCGCGATATATCATGATACTGTTAGAGGCAATTTTTTGCTTGTTTCTTTTTAAAAAGGATTATTTCCTGGAAGAACTGAATTCCACCAGAAATCTGCACAAATACTAAACACATTTTTATTTGATCACAACAGGATCTAATGTTATATCACAAAATGTTCAAACTGTGTTCAAACTGAAATTCTGTTTTACAGACATTCCAGTTTCAGATCCTGTTCAAATGTTCATGTTCTATTAGTTCAGAACTAACATCAGAACAGGATTTGAGTTCAGTCCCAACAAAGGAACTCCCATCTGCCTCTCAGACAGGAAAAAGTGCTTTTAGGATGAGTCAAATAACCATTATTTAATAAAACAGTGTTAAATAATAATAACAAAGAAAATATAAACAAAGAAAAAAACAAAACAAAACTGAACCTCTGCCATATCTGCATTTGAATAAATACCTAAAAATATCGATACAGTACTTAATATTGATACAGTATCAAATGAAATATTGCGATATATTGCAGAACCGACATTTTCTTACACCCCTAGTCATCGCCCTTCTATATTTCCTTCTGGCTTAGTATATCAACTCCACAGGGGATATCAGAGTTAAAATAACATGTAGAAGTTTCACTGTCCTCAACAGACACACATATGTTGTATATATATTGATACACAGACAGATCCAGGCTGGTTTTTCAATGTTTGTGAACTGCACATCTGTTCTGGAAGCTACACACACACACACACACACGCACGCACACACGCACACACTCACACACACACGCACTCACACACACGCACACACACACACAACCATATAATCAAAGGACCACGTCATCTTCCTAGCCATAACAACATATGCAGTGGCCTGGCAGCCAGCTCCTTGAAACAGGAGCCACAGGCATCTTTCCCTCCACACAGACTCTGGTTCAGTGCTTTAGAGCAGCGCTGCCAAACCATCTGATTCACTGTAACTGGAGCTTTACCATGAACTGTAGCCCAGATCACTGCTCCTACACCACTGAAATCACCCCCTCCCTCTCTGAAGAAACATCAGTATACTCTCATTCACAGTTGATGCATTACTAGACTGAATTATCACGCATAACGGCAAAGCAGCCTCATTTATGGTGAGGTCTTTAAACCTTTTATAAAGGACCTCACACAGCTTCACACTGGGATTTTAAGTCAAACTGCTGCTTTCCTTTGCTATAAAAACCCTGAGTGGAATTTTAATACTGCTATTATCAAGCAAATTAAATGATGATTATATGACTGGACCTTAAACCTTGTCTGTAGGTAACCAGTGGACATGACAGCTACCGTTATTTATAGAAAACAATTATGAAAAAATAATTATTTAATCTTTGCATTTACATTTGATTTCCATTCACACGTGGCCAACACTGAACCCGTCTGCTATATTTGGTCAGAAGAGATTATTAACTCTATGAAATATATGGGATAGGATAAATCAGTTTGTAGCGTCCTCTATTTTAGATTCATAAAAAATTAAATAAGGCTCTTCAACTTTTGAAGATTCTCGTGTGAGCTGCAAGGATGGTCTTTCATTAGTGAGGGCAATGAAGATATCATTATGAATAGTTGCTGATATTCAAAGCAGTCAACATCAAACATGTAAATGCATGACTGTTTGAGAAATGGCTCTTTATGAACAATATCCCTCAACACTGAGAACCACTCTACAGATATCATCAAACACCAGACACTGGTAGATTGTTCCCCAATAAACCTCAAGAGGTCATGGAAATGTTTTTGTTTTCACTCAAGACATTTCTTGTGGACAATAAGTCTTTATTTGGAAAATATGTTCCAGAGCACCTGGAGAGAGCCTCCCACCATCCAAAGACATGCACTGATAGGTTAATCAGGTGTTTTTCAACCTTAGGGTTGGGACCCCATGGTGGGGTCGCCTGGAATTCAAATGGGGTCACCGGAAATTTCTAGTAATTCATAAAAAAAACCCAAAAAAAACTAAAAACCTACTGATAAAAAAATCTATGGTGAGTTGACAGAGACAATCCCAATCCATAAAAGACATGACAAACTGTGAGTGTGAAACTGCAGCACTGTGGTTCTGTTTGTGTCAAATGTTCATTGTGGTCAGTTTCAGATGCTGCAGCTCTTTCATAATTCATAGTTTGAGTTAAAAGTCTCACACACACACACCCACACACCCACACACACACACACACACCCCACCGACAATAAACTAATACAGCAGTGACAACAAGCCTGACTCCAATGGACAACACAGACTGGACTGAATGTGCAAGTCTGGTCACGAGTGGATTAGAGTAGATTTTCAAGTCACTCAGACCCAACAATATTATTGCTGAGAGCCGTATCATATCTAATCATCTGTACCTGCTAGCAGCTAATTAGCTGATTACACATTAGCATCTTTTAGACTCAGCTCTGTTTGCTTCTGTCTCATGAACACACAATAAAGAATATATTAGGACATATAAAGACATATTTAGCCAGAGCCACATATACTGTTAGGGCTGTCAGATGAAGATCTGTTTATTGAATGAAAGAAATAAAATATAATGGATAAAATGAATTCAGGATAATTCACGATCACCATTATTTCAAACAAAACTAGAAAAGCACTCGAAGAGCGCAGACCTCTGAAAGGACAGATCTTATGTTATTCTGTTATTATTTTACTGGTCCGACCCACTGCAGGTCAAATTGGGCTGAATGTGGAACCTGAAAGAACATGAGTCTGGGAGCCCTGCTCTAAACTGTTGGCTGGAGAAATCTGCCGTCACAGCAACTCTGTCTGACATTCCCTTGTTTTGAAGAAGTGTTCACAACACAAACTGTACTGTTTAACCTGACGACTGGGATTTTCTTCTTTCCTTTACGACAGGAACTCCATGCTGCACATGATTAGGATGGGACAGACTAATTTTTAGTCTGGAAAAACCCTGAATCCAGTGTACATGTGTGCAGTATGCAGAATGGGATTCAGAACACAGCCACACTGTGACAAGTTCCCCTTTTCTTTAAACAACAAACTCCCAGACACACAAACACATCTATTGGTGCACGCCCTGTGGTTCAGGCAGAGCAGGGCGGGGCATCCATTAGCTCAGCATGAAGGCCAAGCCCCTCCGCCTGAGTGTGTGTGCTACTTCCTCATGTGTGTGCAGACAGACAGTTACAGCTGTGCAGCAGCTACACTCAACTATTTGCACATCAACACAGCATGTTTTTATTTCTGTGCCCATTCATGTTTGACTTGGCCTGGGTCTTGGTGTTTTTTTCTTTCTCTAAAGCACTTAACTAGGATGAGAGGCTGGGCATCAAAATGATAATGACAGAATAAAATGATATAGAGTGGACAGTATGAGTCATATCATGTTTGTATTAGTTTATGAAAATCAGCCTCAGAGATCAGTGGTTGCAACTGCTTCAGTGTCATCTTATATAGCAATAGGCTAATTATTGTAGAAACTATTTTATCATGGGAACTGTTGGATGTTCTTCCTCTAGATTTCTGATTGTTTCATTGCTTGATTTGTCATGAATAAAGAATCATTTAGGACCACATAAATGTCTTTTCATTAGTTTGGTCTTGCTGAATAAGTGTTCAGATAAGAACTCAGACTGCATACGCCTGCTTCCACAGCATTACATCTTATTATATTTTCATTTTGTCACGTCATGTTATATGCTGTCATGTTTTCATTTTGTTGCATCTTTTATGCGATTTTCATCTTATTCTGTCTTTTAAAAAGTTTGAGAGCTTTAAATTATTTGTAAAATTGTTTTTGTCTTTTTGAATAAGAACTCAGATCCCACTCAGACTGTGCACTGGCTTTTGAAATATTAAATTAAATTAAAACAGAAAATGAACTAAATACAAACTGCTTTGTCTTGTTCCACATTATGTCTTTTGCAATGTGTTTGACTTGCCAGGTGTTTTACAAATAATAGAAAACTACACATAACCATTTGGCTTCTGACAGATAATCATTCTTTGAAATGTAAAAGAAATAATGACTTGATATTTATTGTGATAATTATTGCCAATATGAAAGTTTTTAATGTGACTTTTCTGGTCCTATCACCAACCACTACAAGACAAGAATTTCATATTATAAACTGTATTATAAACAGTAACCTCCCTCAACACACAGCCTCACTGTCAAATCCACTTCATTCTGTGCATAATGTCATTAAAGTGGCGTGTTTTCTGCCGTCTCCTCCTCCTCCTCCTCCTCCTCCTCCTCCTCTCCACCATGTCTTTGTGTCTCTGGTATCGCACAGAGCACTGAGGGAAAACACCCTCCCATCTCTGTGCTGCTCTTTAGCCTAGTTATCCATTTCCACATCCCAGCGCTGGGACACTGAGGTCAACACACACAAAGCAACACAATTCTGACTTGTACACACATTTAGAAATTAGATCAGATAGTGCGAGTAAACAGAGAGACACGCAAAGAGCACAAAGTAATAGAAGCACCTATATGTAAGAGCAGCCTGCACAAATGTTGAGAAATAGGATTTCAAAAACCCACAGGCCCTTTTTATTCTCAGAAATTCAAGTTTAATGTTTATATCATCATCATCATCATCATCATCATCATCATCACAGGCGCTTTTCAGCCAGACAGTGAAGCTGAGGAATTAATTATTCGAAACAGTAAAACGGGATTCATGTATGCTGGAGAGCATGGAAACCTTTGAAGGGTGCTAATTGTTGGCTTATCTTCATTTTATTTATTTATTTGCCTGTTGTACGTTACACTCTGTAAAACTAAATTCCTTATCAGTCCTTTCACAGTTTTAATAAAATCGGACCAATGGCCCTGTAGCTTACCGGCCAAATTAAAAGCTTTGGGAAATGTATCCAGATACCGTTTATTTTCACTGAGTTCTGTGTATTTATTCTATTACAGAAATAGCCCATGTTTTGCTCATATTCCAATCAGATCTGTAAAAAATTCAAATTCCAACTTGATATCATTGATACTGATTTATTGGATCAATCCACTTCCTATCTGTTATAATGGGTAATTTTTTCAAAGTGGTACCAAATCCAGAATCAGATCCAGATGGAAATAATTTCACTAACTTTTGTTGACATCATCATAAAGAAGGTGTATACCAAGTTTGAAGTCAATCGGAACTGCAATTTCAGAGAAGAAGACAACTGAAATTTTTGTAACGGACGACGACAGACGCCGCCGCCACATGACGACAATAGCTGACGGCCTGTCAGCTGGTAAGCTAAAAAAGAAGAAAATAATACAACGGATCTGGATCTGATCTCTAGGTGACACTGCATGAAACTATACTGCGTGAATGGAAAACCTGTGAGCTTAAACATGTAAAGCAGTCATGGTGAGGTGAGCTGGACCGTGTGTAGGTGCAAGGAACGGGCCAGATGTGGAAGCAGTTAACAATACAGTCTGCAGGTAGCACGCCTATGTGTTTATATAAGAAAAAGAGCTGCAGGGGAAAGAACCAGACCTACAGTGTGTGTGTGTGTGTGTGTGTGTGTCTGCGTGCGTGTGTGTGTGTGTGAGAGTGTGTGTGTGTGTGTGTGTGTGCATGTCAAATTGATGTATATAAGTCCTGATTTCTTCTCATTTCCTATCCACAAAGACAGAATTAACCCCTTGAGCAACAGAGGGGAAGAGGCATCAGCAGTTCTCTGCTCCCTGCTGCACTTTACCTTTTAATACGCCTTATGATTGACACACACACACACACACACGATTTAGTGGAGTGCCCTACATTTGCACTATAGGTTGGGGTTCCTACATACATCATACCCTTTGGGCTTGGGATGAAAACACACACATATATTCGGTTGTTATGCCCTAGATTAATGCTATAGGTTGGAGGTCCCACTTGTGTACGAGCCTGTGGGTCAGACACACACAGACACAGCACATACACACAACACTAACAGGCCCCATTTGTTTAGCATTACAGCAGTGTTTTTCAACTCTGGGGTCAGGACCCCACATGGAGTCGCCTGGAATTCAAATGGGGTCACCTGAAATTTATAGTAATTGATAAAAATAAAAACTTAGTAATAAAAAATATATGGTGAGTTAACAGAGACAATCCCAATCCATAATAGACATGACGAACTGAGTGTGAAACTGCAGCACTGTGGTTCTGTTTATCTGTCAAATGTTCATTGTGGTCAGTTTCAGATGCTGCAGCTCTTTCATAATTCATAGTTTCAGTTCTTGTTTGTTCAGTATTAATTGTCCTCCTTGTAAATCACAGCTGGACTGACTGGACAGATCCTGACAAGGAAAATGAAATTCTCCCTTTGTGCAGTAATCTACACCTGGATTTACTGCCTCTGTCCACAATAATAGACATTATATAGACTAAATGTCCTCTAACATTAATGTTTATTTGCATCATAGTATAGCAAACTATTACATGATCAAAAACAAATTAATTTTAGAAAAAAAAAGTCTCCATTTTGAATGTCTGGGGTCGCCAGCACTTTGTGATGTTAAAATGGAGTCACGAGCCAAAAAAGGTTGGAACCGCTGCATTACAGTATCAAATGAAAAGAATGACAGGTGAAAACACACCTGAGGGCTGCCTGTTCAACGAAAACATATCACCGCTTACACGGTTACAAGTAATTATTTGGGAATATTTCCTCCCACTTCCCAATACTGACAAAGAAATGAGGAAAATATGGGCTCTGTCAGTGCTCCTGGGAAATTCTCAACTCTGATCACTTCTATAAAGTAATGTCATGGTGTGTCTTTTATATCATTTGCATTTTTACATCATTTCCTACTGGTTGTGCCTTTTTTTCCATCTTGATACATCTTTCATGACATTTTTGCCTTACTACATTACTCTTGTTTTGTCACATCATTTCTATCTTGTAATATTGTTTTTTGTTTGTTGTGTTTTCTACATTGTTTGCACCTTTTATTTGCTTTAGTCTTGTTAAATCGCTTACGCTGTGTTACGTCTTTTACCTCGTTTACATCTTGTTACATCCTCTACACATCTTACTGTGCCTTTTTCATGGGTTTTTGTCTCCTCCTCTTGTACCATTATATTTCATTATATCATTTGCATCTTGTTACAGTATTTTCGTTTTGTTACATCTTTACAATCTCTACATCTTTTGTTACATTTGTATTTTGTTGCGTGTTTTAAGTCACTTTGGTCTTATTACACTGTATTACATCATTTGCTTCTCATTATGTCTTACTTTGTTTTTTGACATCTCTTACTTGGTTTAGTCACATCTTCTGTGTCAGTTTGAGCTTGCTGAACCTTTTATGTTGTTTTCATCTTATGTCTTTCATGCCATTTTTGTTTTGTTATGCTGCTTGCATCTTGTGTCTTTTATCTCATTTTTGTCTTGCTGCATCATTTATGTAATTTGCGTACTATTACATTTTTTTTTTGCATCTTGTAGCATCTTTTATATCATTTGCATAATGTTACATCTTTTAAAGACGAAGGCCACTGCTGTGCATTCCATATTTGTTAGGTTAGGTTTACAAACTCTTCCACAGAACCCACTTCTCCTATTGGAATTGTTAAAAAGGATCCACTTATGTTATTGTTATGGTATTGGGCCTATCTTTGGGAAAAGCAGGACTATATGAGTCCTTGTGTGACTGCTGCATGATGTTTTAGAGTTGTCTGTACTATAATCTGTTTTAAGTTAGATATACACCCAGCCTTAAGACTTGTGTTTCTGTCAGTGTTATATTTTGACATACTCTTTTGTAGGTACTTTCTGATGTTTTGAAGATATCCCCTGTGACATTGCTATCATTGCATGTAAGCGTGCCTTTATTCTTTACAAATGAGGCTAAACTCGTGTCAAACAGGCCATTTAAACAACTTTAAAGATACTGTGGAACACGAGCAACACAACACTAGTCAATATGCAGGAATTGGGGACTGTCTGGAGAGTATTTGACCCAAAGCACTCAGATATTATGTGATCTAACAGAAGTCACTTCAGACCTGTTTGATATGAGGAAAATAACTGCCTGAGATAACATGTGTCCATGTCTGCATTGACATGATGATGTGCGTTGCAATAAATAAACTGTAGTCATCAGCAAATCGACACTTATCAGTCTGCAGGGAGTGACAGCTTTGACTGATCGGACAAATGTTGAAAAAACAAATAAAAAAAATCAAACATAGAATCCTGGGCTCAGTCTGACAGGTCAAGTGTTCACATGCTGAGTGTGAATGCTAAGTATTTTATTTACTATTTATTTGTTTATTTATTGTTGGCTGGTCTTTAAAATGTCACAAAATGGTGAAAAATGTGAAAAAGACAACATCCTCAAATTTTGGGTTTGATCCTATACCCGCAAATTGCTGACATAGAGGTTAAATAAAAACAGGGAATATTTGTATTTAGGAAGCCACAATCAGATCTTTACTGGTGCAGCATGTTGATGTATTTTAATATTTCTTTACTCTGTTAACTTATTGACCCATTTTTCTAGTTCTGGTCATATTTTGATTTTATTGAATTTTTTGATTTGCTTTCTTATTTCTTTTTCCTTTCCATTTATTAGATTAGCTTGTTCTCTTTATTGTCATTGTTTTCTTTCTATCTAATTTGTTGGTAATTTCTTTCTGCATATTGTTTTGGTTGTAATGCACTTATCATATGAGTAATGTCAGCATGATGAGTTTTCAACTGAATTCATCTATCCATTGTGAATTTCGAACCTGATAAAGACTGTTTGGGTCAAGTCCAAAAATGTTGGCCTATCCATGACAGATTTATTATTTAAACAATCACAGGGGTGACTGCAAAAAAAAAATCTCAAGCCTGGAAATTGTTCTTCAGGTCAGGTCATGAGGAATGGGTCGTTGGTGTGCCTACATCCAGCAAATGAAGAAATCATAGGCCCCTGAGCAATAAGGTCTTATGGCCCCTCAACTACCCAACTGGGATAGAGGAACTAGTAACACCTGTTAAGTTTCACTTTCCCTTCTGCGCATGCTCACTGTGAGGTATGCTGGCGCTTTCATTAAGATTTAGGCAGCCTTTGGCAATGTCTGAATTGTATATGTTCATGTTGCAATGATAATGAAAATATCATTAATCAGTTGAGTCAAATGCATCAGATACGGGACTTGGATTACAAGCATAAACATAACAAAACATAAAACTAGGGTTGTACCGATAACATTTTTTTCCAGACAGAGTATGAGTACGAGTACTTGCCGATAACGAGTACTGATAAGAGTACTTAATAATCCCATTCCAGTTGTTAGTTCCTTTTGTAAATGTGCTTTATTGTCGTTGTCATTAGTCTGACTGGAACAAAGTGCTGCTACTGACATTTAATGTGTTGGAATGAGTGTTTGTCAGTTAATCCACCAGGGGGCGCCGCTCTGAATTAACCATACTGGACAAATACCACGAAGAAGAGTAAAGTTTTTTAAGAAGAAGAAAGTCAGTAATAACAAACACGGAGACGACAGAGGGAACACTAATGTGATACTAATATTGCAGCGTTTTCTCTGGTAAGGTTTAAAAGTTTAGCTTCAGCAGGAAGAGAAAAGACAAATGAGTGAGAAGTTTGGTTTGCACTTCTGCTGGCGGCGGTCCGCACCGCTCCGTACTCCCGCTGGTATTCTCTGTCTGGGTACTCATCCTCCATCACCTGGAAAACAGATGGAATGTACGCAGAGGACGGACAGAACACTGCGTCTGTATCTGTCTGTGTCTGGAACGTTACTGTCAGTCAGTGTTACTTTTATCAGCCTCATTTATTTGGTTCCATCTCCACACTCTTCACACTCACACACATTATTCCTCCTCCTCGTACCTGCTGCACTGAACTGGGAATGTCACACGGCCGTAAGTGGTATCGGTGCATTTGTATCGGATATCTTTTACGAGTACGAGTACACAGTGATTATCAGAGCCGATGCCAATACTCGCATCGGTAAAGGTGCATCCCTACATAAAACAAACCAAAAAAAAAAAAAAAGCAAAGTAAAAAAAAAAAAATCCGAGAGATTCAGAAATACATTGCTGATATAATGATGTGATTGGATTTAACTGGGGTAATGATGGAGACACATTCAGAATACAAAAGCAGATGATGAGGGTTAGAGATAGGAGGAGGGAGCAGGGATAACCCAGGATAACTCTCCCGTAAACACACATTTGCTCCCATACTCCAAGTGACGGCTTTCCCCTGAATTGATGTTGCTATATGCCCTAATGAGCAGAGGGAATACTGGGGGTCTCACTGCTCCCAGCCACTCATTTGGCCTCGTGTGCGTGTGGCTACACATGTGTGTGGGAGTCAATGTGTCACTTTGCATGTGGCATGTTTATGATTTTGCCTCCAAGTCTGCGGGCTCCTGAATGTAAATGCGAGCGGGTCTATATGAGTGTATATGCGGAAGGATATGAGTGGATGGAGTGAGGCAGTGGGAGTCGGTGTGTACAGTGAGGGGGTCGCCTGCTGATGTGAACAAAGGCAGCAGCTAGGAGAGTTAGGACGACCTTTACAAGGGCTCCCTGGTAAATATTATCTCTTTCTCTAACCCCCACCACCCTTCATCCTCCCCCCTTCTTCCTCTCTGGGTCTCTCTCTCCCCACTCCTCTCTCTGACCTGCCGTTCTCCATTCCATCGCTCACGTCAGATAAACATCGTCCATTCGTGAGATGCAGAGCGGGAGTAAACAAAAGGAAGTGACTGGGCGGACGTTGTGTATGATATTCTGTTCATGCTGTCTTTTCTTATATTCATCATTTAACAAGGTTATTATCGTTAACGAAAACTCACAAAATGACAAAAACTAGAATGGTAAAAACATTTTGGTTAACTGAAATAAATAAAAACTATAATTAAAAGAAAAAAAATTATAACTAACTGAAACTGTATTGTGTGTTTACAAAACTCACTAAAGGGGATAAATATTATGGATAAAATTCCCTTTGTTTTCATCTTTGTCAGTGTTGGATTGATATAAAATTGATGTATTTCCCTCAAGCAATTTTATCTGTCAGCACCATATGATATTTACTGGTCCGTCACTTGTGTTCACTTGTGGTTTCCAGTCGTCTTCTGGTCC
The DNA here is from genome assembly GCF_902148855.1 of Sphaeramia orbicularis. Lineage (NCBI taxonomy): Eukaryota > Metazoa > Chordata > Actinopteri > Kurtiformes > Apogonidae > Sphaeramia > Sphaeramia orbicularis. Next base: position 983,715 of record NC_043967.1, read on the forward strand.
CCACTCTACCTGGAAACATGGAGACTAAAGTTGGGAGAAAGCAGCAGAGTCCTGTCTGGGATTGATTTGAATACAACGACAGAGAAGAAGAGAAAAGAGACAACTAAACTAAAACAAAGCATTTAGAAAAAAATGATAACGAATAAAAACTAGCCAACCTGCTCTAAAAACGAATTAAAACTAAATGAATTAGAGAAAAAAAAGTCAAAACTAAATAAAACTAAACTGTAATGAAAAATCCAAAACTATTAGAACCTTGTCATTTAATAGGTGTTACGTATTTTATTTTATTTTATTTTATTGTAGTTTTGTTTGTTTTCTCTCTTCTGCCCAGTTTTGCTCAGTTCTGGTCGTAGTTATTGTTTCCATTATAATTATCACCATGGCTGTTACTGTTTGTATTGTTGGTATTTTCTTGTGAGGGTCTTCGCTACCTTCTTCTTTCTTGCCCCCCCCCATGTCAGGTCTGGCATCAAAATGTGGTTCAACTAAACTCATAATAAAGACAGTAGAATATCAAGGGGAGCTTCTTATTATGAAGTTTCCTTTGGCAAAGCAAATTTGTTCAGCACCTAAAGGAGACAGAGTACCATTCTACTGTTATGATGATGGACAAGACAAGTTAAAACTAGAAAAGCACCTGGAGAGCACAGACCTCCGCCAAGGCAGATCAGTCCGTCCCCCCCGCCCTTGTACCAGTATCAACATTTCCTGAAATTTTCATCCAAATCCATCCATAATTTTTTCAGTTATGTTGCTAACAAACAAACACACAAACACACAAAGCAAAGTGATCACAACACCTCCTGGTGAAGGTAAAAAAAAAAAAGAGGAAAAAAAAGAGAAAAAAGGAAGTAACTGGACAAATGAGCTGTCTGAGCTTTCTGTCAGGTATGAAGTAAATGATGAGTATGAGAATGTAGCTAGGGAGGAGAAAAAAAAAACAAAAAACATGAAAGGATGTCTTTCTTTCAGTGTCCACATCTCCGTTATGGCCTTCCTGCTTTGCTAAAGCATGAAACCCATGCAGCGTCTACATCTCACTTCACATTCTGGAAGCTGACTGGATTTATTCACGTCAGCAGGGGGCAGATTAGGTTCAAAGGGAATTAAACCAGAACAAAAACAACCTCAGGGCGATGAATGTAACGTCGTAACAAAAAAACCCAACTTGCTTCAATTGTTTCGACATTTGCTCTATCATTTTATCATTTTGCTGTGTTGAAAGTCACACTATTTTTGGTTATTGAACAATTTCCGTTTTTCCAACAGATACAGACAGGAAAGAAACTAACATGGAGCGTAACATGGAGCGCAGTGAACACAACACCAAACAGAGTGATGCTGGACCAAATTTTTTATAAGTGTTTTCAATGTGATCCAAATCATTTGTTATTTCTTGTAGTTGGAACAAATACTTTCCAAATAGCAAAACAATTCATATAAAGGTTTCATGTTTAATGGAAAAAAAAAACTATTGATGAAATGTTTGTTCAGTATCAAATAATCTTATGTTTACATGCACACTATTATTTGAAATATGAAAACATTCTGCATTTGACAGGTATTATGTAAACGGCATACTCCTTTTGGAAACTGTATATTCTTTGGCCTTCAGAATGAAGGATGTTTTGATTAGTACATGTGGGATATGCCAAAATTATTCTGGTTTTATGAGGATTCCCTGGATATGCTTACAGCACAGTCAGAAAATTAATTTAAATTTCCTGTTTTACTGCAGGTAGAAATCCACCCCCTGTTTCCAGTCAGCTGGAGTAAAGGCAAAGAACTTCTCTGGTAGACACAGATGTTTGAGAGAAAAGTCCACATTTCTGCTCAAAAGGGCAAAGACACCTATGGTTAAACATAGGGATGGGAATCGAGAACCGGATCCCAGTAGCTTGATTCCTTGAAATCGTTTGCCTGCCTGCTTAATGATTCTGCTTATCGATTCTGCCTTCGTTGTGCATGCGCAATGACGTCACACGTGCGCTGCATTGTTTTGGTCAGAACGTAGACAACATGGTGTTGAGGCAGAAACGGTCCAAACAGACCACACCAGGTCCAAACAGACCACACCAGGTCTAATCAGACCACACCAGGTCTAAACAGACCACACCAGGTCCAAACAGACCACACCAGGTCCACACAGACCACACCAGGTCCACACAGATCACACCAGGTCCAGTTGAACACTGCTAAAGTTTCCATGTCTTCTAAAGGGTGGAATCCCTCCAATCTGTTCAAACATTTGTCCACTGCATGTGAATCATTTGATTCACTACTCAGCGGTGCTTTTGAATCTAGCGGCAGAGTGAACACCAGGCCGTCATCCAGGCCCAGTTCTGGTTCCGGTGCGAGCAACAAACGTCGTACCCCTCACATACAAGTTTCCAAAGGTAGAGGAAAGGAAATGAGGTGCACAACAACGGGAAATGCAGCAATAGAGGAATTAGTAAAGTGTTTTTAGTTTCACTTTCACTGTACCCCCCCAACCCAAACCGGGCCCAGCGTCATCTGTTATTATTATTTGTACATATTGTATATGTTATATTTTCTGTGTAGAGATGGAAACATAAAAGACTGTTAATGCAAACACTTTTACTCCTTCATGCAATGAGAATCGATAAGAGAATCGAATCGATAAGCAAAATCGATAATGGAATCGGAACCGTTAAATTCTTATTGATTCCCATCCCTAGTTAAACATGACAAAGGATGCCAACAGGTCTATGGATATGAACAAATATTAAAAAAACACCTTCACATGCTGAACATTGGCCATCAGTGACCACCAACTATGAAAAAAACATTTTTAACTGGGTATACACAGGTACATGTAGGAATATTAGAGGAATATTCATTTTCATTAACCATGTTAGGAACTCTTTTCTTTAAAAAAAAAAAAAAATAGGGGAAAACATTGTACCAAAAGCACTGTATTAAATATTTTAGCAAAAATGTAGTGCAGAGCACCTGTGTCTTTATGACCACCACAACAATCTATACTTAAAATACTGACAAGAACACTGGTGTTTATTGTCTTCCAATTCTCTGGTACAGGGATGAGGGAACCTGTTCCTCTGGCCTCATCAGTGTGTGTGTGTTGGAGGTGATAATGGGGGTCGTCAGAGCTGCTGGCCTCAGCCCAAGTGCTCCTCTCTATACACCTGTCCTGTGGACACACACACAACCTGCCAATAAGTGCCATAAACCACACCCACATAAACACACACAAGCAGCCTTTTATCACCGCTGCGCTTGATTCTAAACACCTCAGCTGTAACTACAGCACAGACACACACCGACACTTTTCCCATGCACAGCTCCCAGGAGAGCCATTGGCTCACTGGAGGAAGGGGCCTCTTTCCCAATTACACGTCGGAGGGGAGGCCAGCTGAGTGTGTCGGTGTGTGTGTGTCGCTGAAGGTGCTCAGAAAAGCCCAGGAGATTGAGCTGATGGAGAGCATTATAAAAGGCCTATCAGTCGGTCCAATCACCTCATACCGCCTCCAGGCAGGACAAAGGATCTGCTTGCCACTTCAACATTTACCTAAAGGCCTTTACTTAGACCCCTCCTTTCCCCAATTTCCCCTCATCCCTCCACATTCTCGTTGCTTTGCTCTGAGAGAGAGAGAGAGAGAGAGAGAGAGAGAGAGAGAGAGAGAGAGAGAGAGAGAGAGAGAGAGAGAGAGAGAGAGAGAGAGAGAGAGAGAGAGAGAGAGAGAGAGAGAGAGAGAGAGAGAGAGAGAGAGAGAGAGAGAGAGAGAGAGAGAGAGAGAGAGAGAGAGCGAGAGAGAGAGAGAGAGAGAGAGAGAGAGAGAGAGAGAGAGAGAGAGACTTTCTTTCTTTTTCCTTCTTCACGATGTCAACAATTCCACACAAAGACTCCCATCCAGACCTATTCTACACTACTGTCTCCTTACACCAGTTGTTTGAGGGCAGATACTGAATGTTAAAGCAGTGTTATTAAGGTCATAACTGATGCTTATTTATCATGTTTTATGTGATACACATATGAGTTATATCTCAATGTCAATTATTTTCTGGATTAGTTCATGATCTGTGTTTTAGAAAATGTTAATAAAATGGTGAACTGAATATCTATGAAATATCAGTGGTTCACAGCCCACAGATATCCAGTTTACTTCAGAGGAGAGAAAAGCTGGGAAAAAAAAAAAAGAAAATCACAAAAACATTTCTTGATGAATTTAATAGTTGACACCAGTGTTGCAATTTCTGAATCATGGTTTTTGTGTAAAAGCAACTGCATCTAAATAATGAAAAATTAATAATAATAATAATAATAATAATAATAATAATAAGAAAAATAAATATTTATATGTGCACATTTCTATAGCTATTTGCTTTTTTAAAGAGAAAAAAACTTGTCAAGAGAGCCACTTCAAATCACAGGGAATATGAAAACTAGCTGTAAATTCATATACTAATACCATTAAGGTTTCAATCCAAAACTATCACGAACCTTAACCAAAGAAATTAAAATCTACGCCTCTGGCGTTTCCATGGAAAACATTACTTCAGTTTGTTTCTTACATTAATTCATTGAACGTTCCAGTCTCCGTACAGCGCTGCCTCTGCTAGATGTTCCCTGGTGGACACACAAGTGGCACATAGCGAATATAACAAGACGCACAAAAGCAGCGCATGTCATGATGGGTAACTGCTTTGAGAAACACATAATAGAAAAAGAAGCCATACTTGAGCTTTCAAAGACATCATGGAACAGCACGTATCATAAGAATCAATATGTCCCACAATGCACGCTTACAGCTGCATTATTGATTACTCAATATTGTGCAGGACATCAGCAATCTTTAAAGACTGGTCTGAAGCTGGGTGTGGAGAATGATTTTGACCTATGAAATGATTTCCAATTACAACCGATACAGAAGCGACAACAAAACAATGAACTCAGACCCTTGAGCCCTGCGCAATAAATGCTGTTCAACTTCACAAGTGCTCTCCCATCACCTGTGTGTGTTTCAGTATGCCACTCACATCTGCAGCGCTGGTGCTCACACAGCCACAGGCCAGGAAACCCATGGATGGACGCCGTCAGGCAGCTAACCTGCACACCATCACTTAGCATTCGGCTCAGTGTTTGCTACACACATTACGCTTTGCAAACGTGTGCTACCAAAAGGTAAACAAAACAAGTCAAGACTTCAGCTACAAATGAGTGGAGGTTTTCTCTTCACCATCACATAACTCCATTTAATGTGTGATTTTGCTCTCTTTATTAATCATTACCCCTTCTTGTGCAGATTAATTTCAAATAATTGACAGATTTGCATCAACAGCATGTGAGCATTTGTCGGTTAAAAAAAAAAAGCATCAGCATGCATGTGCTGCTTGGTAATTTATGTGTATAGCATTAATTACAGATATTCACTACCTAAGTAACATTTCCTTGATAAGAAAATGCAAATGGAAAGTGAAAGTGCCGTCTGATTTTAAATTCTGATGATGTGAAATTCATAGAGCTGCAAATAATGATTAATTTCACTGTCAATGACTCTGTTCACTATTTTCTCAATTAATCAAGTGGTTGTTTGCGCTATAAAATGGCAGAAACCAACACCTCATGTCACATCGACATCACACTACATTAAACACTCGTGGACAAAATCAGCACTAAAATCAAAACAACACAAAAGCTCAAACTAATCAACAAAAATTGTGATTAAAATAATGAGCTGACTGATAAAGCAGCTAAAAATGACAAAATAATTAACAAATAATAAATAATTAACATAATATAAAAAAAATAACAAAATAAACAATTAACAAAATAATCAATAATTACCCAAATAATGAGCAAAAATAACCAAAATGTTTGAAAATATGCAAAATGACAAACATGCACATGAAGTGATGAGAATTAAAAAATAGGACCAATGGTCCTGTATCTTACCGGCCAAATTCAAAGCTTTGGGAAATGTATCCAGATGCCGTTTATTCTCACCCAGTTCTGTGTATTTATTCTATTACAGAAATAGCCCATGTTTTGGTCATATTCCAATCACATCTGTAAAAAATTCAAATTCCAACTTGATATCATTGATACTGATTTACTGGATCAATCCACTTCCTATCTGTTATAATGGGGAAATTTTTCAAGTGGCACCAAATCCAGAATCAGATCCAGATCCAAATGATTTCACTAATTTTTGTTGACATCATCATAAAGAAGCTGTATCCCAAGTTTGAAGTCAATCAGAGTTGTAGTTTCGGAGAAGGAGATGATTGAAATTTTTGTAACGGACGACCGCCGCCACCGCCAACAGATGCCGGATGATGACAATAGCTTGCTGCCTGTCGGCCGGTAAGCTAATAAAAATGAACACAATTATAAAAATATTCAATTAAAAGAACAACATAAATACCATGCATATGAATAAACTAGACAAACAAAAGGAACAAGAGGAACAAAGTTACACAACAAATGAACAAAATAAAAAAAAAATAAAAAAAATCAACAATATAAGCCGCTGTTTCTTGACTCACTTGATGGATTACCAACATAGAGTTTAGTAGATGGCAATTCATTTTAAGAGTAGACAATTAATTGATTAAACTGATAGTCATGGCAGTTCTATACTGAACAACACAGTTTACAAAGAGACTCAGTGAAACATTGAACTTTGCATCATCTGACACAAGAAGTCACTGCAGGTTTCATCGACTATGGTGAGTTTAACCACACTGTCCCTGCACACACACACACGCGCGCACACACACACACACACACACGCACACACACACACACACACACGCACACACACACACACACAGTGGGCAGGAGTGGGCCGACATCTCGTCCTGTCAGTCAGAAGAAAAACAGCCGCTCCTCACAAACACGTGCACAAAGCAGGCAGAGGAAGAGGAGACAAAGGAAGAGAGGAGGGCTCCAGGGAGGGAGGGAGGGAGGGGGAGACACACAGATCATGAGGGGAACGAAGGGGGAAACGAGCGGGAAAAAGCAAGACAGAACAGGCAGGCAGCCAGGGGAGGTGAAAAGCAGAGAAAGAAAGGAGGAAGATGGAAGACAGAAAACACAGAGGCTCATCCATCCATTTGGGAAAAGGTGGGCTAACACAGAGAGAATAACAGAGGGGGGAAAGATAGAGACGTTGACAGTAAGAAAGACCAAAAGCCAAAAAAAAAAGATGCAAAAAGAAAAGAAAAAAAGAGGAAGACTCCAGCCTTGTCTTTGTGTCAATGACAATCAGTAAGACACGGGTTCAAACCATAAAAACGTTCATCTCCAATCAAATACAATCCACTGGAACACGGAGAACACAGACTGTTCTCCACTGCAGGGGTACAGAAGGAGTTCCACAGCTTTACAAATACATACATGGAGACTGGAGGAGTGTGATGAGTTCAGGGACAACTCAAGCTTTAACTACAACTGAGCAACACACCACATTCATTCAACTACTGGAGCGTTTGCTTTCACCAAACACCAACACATGCTTCAACTGAAAATGGACATTAATGCTCCCTCAAAAAAAAATAAAAATAAAAAAATAAAAGCAACCTGGTGCTTGTCATAATTTATTCAGTGTTATTAACACTAATACAATCCTGGCCAGATACGAATATTTAAAATGCTGATACCAATGCCATTGCTCATTCTGTTGTTTTTTGTTTTTGTTGTTGTTTATATCCATCTTTGTACCAGGGAAACAAAGAAATCTTCTTTACACAAACAGATCAAGTTAAGTATTGGAAATTCTTTGGATCCTCATCACAATTTTTGTAATGAGCACAAATTCAATCGGATTTACTAGGGATGCACCGATACCACTTTTTTCCAGCATTACCCTGAGCATTAAAGTTCAGGGTAATGCTCCAAGTTTCTGCAGTGGAAAAGGTGAGAAGACAACTGGATGAAGCCATTACCCATCATGCCTAGTGCCTACAGTACAAGCCTATGGGGGCAGAGTTATGATCTGGGGATGCTTCAGTTGGTCAGGTCTAGGTTCAGCAATGTTGTGTCTAATAAATAACAGAGGTAAATGTCGCATAAGCTTATCGAGAAAATAACAGGGAATATGCATGCTGTAATCACAGGTAACCAGGGTACAATGACATATTAGAGTTTGTAGGTTTCCTACAACTATTGTGAGCATTACAAATCCACTACTGGTTGACTTCCAACACGGACATCTTCACAAGAGCTGCTGGTTTGTTACTGTCAATAATACTCAAATAAATATTGGACCTTTTGTGCCTCTAACTTGTTCAGGTCTGGCTTTGGTTTTAATGAAGACAAGGTACAAGCATGTAGCAGATCTACAAAACAAAGTGCAGAGTTGAATAAATGAACATTTTACACGGCTAAGCACTGATAAAGAACCACAACAGAGAAGCTAGGGGAAGTACCCATGTTTACATAGATGTCAATGGGAGGTCATGAATTATGCATGCTATATGGAGTGTGTGTGTGTGTGTGTGTGTGTGTGTGTGTAAGTGCGCATTTATTCATGTTTGCAAATCTAAACTCCAGGAAGTGCTTGTGTGTGTGTGTGTGTGTGTGTGTGTGTGTGTGTGTGTGTGTGTGTGTGTGTGCGTCTAATGGGGGTGTAATATTTCTCTCTATCAAGGCTGTGAGCCTCAAATGCCTGTAAGAGAAAATTTGAGACACAGGAAGAGGGGGGGTGCACTGGTAAACACATCCATTTTCAGTTCACACTGAGCTAATGCTGAGAGAAATACCACAATCCATGCACACACATGCAAAAAAAAAAAAACACCCAAAGTTGTGCAGGCAGCCCTCTAGTTTGACAGAACACCAGAGTCCCACCCAACCCAAACCCTGAAAATGATTGCACACACACAGTCCCACACCAATAAGAGCCAAGTTCAGCATGTGGAACACAAATCAAAACAATAACAACCTCATGTGCAGATGCTGGTTGCTCAAGCGACCGAAGCCACTGGCTCCTATTGTTTACAGGGAGGGGAGGGGAGGGAGGGGAGGGAGGGGAGGTGACAAATCTGTAGTTGGGGCAAACTGCAGCCTTGTTCATATTAAAAGCTCTGTGATGGTGGGGGTGGTGCTGTGAATCCCTGTGTGTGTGTGTGTGTGTGTGTGTGTGTGTGTGTGTGTGTGTGTGTGTGTGCGTGTGTGTGTGTGTGTGTGCTGAGGAAAACAGAGATGTTCCAAACAGCCCCTCTAAATATGGCGGGTTGAGGGGGTGACTGTACCAGCTGTCTTCTGGACTCCTACACCAAACCCAAATGAACACACACTCAGGAATTTACACACACACACACACGGTCAACCCCAAAGCTAGAAGTGCTGCTAATGACTAACCTTACAGTCTGTGTCAGTGCTCCAGCAAGAGACAACCTGAAGATAAGCACAAGAGGGAAGAACTAACCCTGAACTATATGTGAACAAGTGTGTGTGTGTGTGTTTGCAAACTATGTCACTGGCAGCCCGCTCACAGGTGAAACCCACAAAGCTAGTGACAAATGCATGTCATTAGCTTACATTGTTTTGTTTTTTTTATACTTGCTTTGTTTTTTACTTTATTCTTGAATGCTTAATTGATGTGTGTAACTTACTTGAGCACCTTACAGAATGTAAAGCCAAATTTTGTTGCACTGTAAAAAGGTATTTTGCAATGACTATGAAGTTTATTCTATTCTAGTCTATAATTGAAGAACAAAGAATGGCTGAGAGAGAAAGAGAGTGTGTGCAAAAGAGGGAAAGAGAAAATATTACACAGAGCCCTGGCTGAGACGAGATACAAGAGTCAAGGCTGTATGTCAGTGGCTCCAACCTTTTTTGGCTCATGACCCCATTTTATCGTCACAAATTTCTGCTGACCCCAGACATTCCAATCGGAAACTTTTTTTTTTGCTAAAATTAAATTGTTTTTGATCATATAATAGTTTGTTATACTATGGTGGAAATAAACAATTTTAGAGGACATTTAGTCTATATAATGTATATTACTGTGGACAGAGGCAGTAAATCCAGGTGTAGATTACTGCACAAAAGGAGAATTGGATTTTCCTTGGTCAGGATCTGTCCAGTCAGTCCAGACTGGATTTACAAGGAGGACAGTTAATACTGAACAAACAAGAACTGAAACTATGAATTATGAAAGAGCTGCAGCATCTGAAACTGACCACAATGAACATTTGACACAGAAACAGAACCACAGTGCTGCAGTTTCACAGATGTTGTCATGTGTTATTGTATCTCTCAACTCACCATATATTTTTTATTAGTAAGGTTTTATTTTTATCAATTACTATAAATTTCAGACGACCCCATTTGAATTCCAGGTGAGCCCAAGGTTGGAAAACACTGCTTTATCTTATGTGAAAGGTTGGGTGGTATGTGGTCAGGGCCAAGTATGACACAATACATTTGTGAAGTGATTGGGGACCACAGTTTAAAGTTTCCCAATTTTACCACCACAAAAGAAGTTTACTTTTAAAGCTTTGAAATGTCATAACGGCTCCCTTTAATACAGTCACATGTAGCTAATCAGAAGTGATGACAGGAGAAGGAAAATATACTCCTGAACAAAACTTTGAAAATGGGAAAGAAATTACAATAGTTCACTTTTTTCCATGATGAATCCTAACAAGGTTGCAAATAGAGCTTCAAAATGCAAAAAGAAGAAACTGGAGCAAGAGACAAAAAGAAGAGAGTTGACACTTTATTGAAAACTGCAATTTAAGTCAAACAGGCTGTTCATCAGTTTAAGACCGTACAAGGAAAAAAGGAAAAATCGGCACAAAATTCTAGTTTCATGTCATTTTCTGTCAGGCAATCCCACTGTCATGACCTCCTGATGCTAAAGGCAAAAGGGCTTTGTGCCTTTGGACATGGTAGGATTGTTGAGCTGCACAAGCAGGACCTCTCACAATGCACCACTGCTGCCAAGTTCAGACACAACCTGCCTGGAGGATCCGACGGGCTGTCCATGAACACACAGGCAAGGCAAGGCACATTTATTTGTATAGCACCATTCATACACAAGCAATTCAAAGTGCTTTACACAGGCCAGTCCTCTACCCAAACTAACTGCCCACTCTCCTCCTTTTGTCTCTTGCTCCAGTCTTTTCGTTTTTGCATTTTGAAGCTCTATTTACAACCTGGTTACGATCCACTGTTGCAAAATGTGAATTCTTGTAATTTTTCCCCCAGTCTTCAGATTTTGTTCAGGTGTGTAGAAAGCTGAAGAGAGACTGAACTGGACTTTTTCCAGTCAGATATAATTTCATACAATAAAACATTGGGGTTTTTACCCTCGGCCACACTGGTCGCAGGGTATTGTCATCAGTTGGGTCATCTGTCCATCTGTCTGTCCAAAAACTTTGGCAGGCACTGATAAGTCAGGCCACCGGGGGCAGTAGTGTGCCTGATAAGTCAGGCCGAGGGTTTTCAAGTGCGAGCACATTATGTTTTCAGAATATAGGTGTTTAAAATTGAAATCCATATTTGATTTATCAAGAGAATGCCTACTTGAAAATTTGCTCCGACGCTATTGGAGAACACGGTTCGACTTTCTAAAAATGTCACAACATAATGACATAAGAGCATGTGGTGGACAGTGGTGCAATGATTCGCCCTCACAGCTCGCACCAAGGCGGTTCCCAGTTTGAGTCCCAGTTGGAGTTAGAGCCCGGACACCTACTGTGGCAGCCCACTGCTCACCGTATGTACAAGGAAGGGGTTAAATGCAGAAGTGGATGAAAGTGAATTTTACATACATACTGATGCAGTGACAGTTCTGGATTGACCAACATGATCTGAATGGTTTCACATCATGTTTTAGTGTTGCATCAGCTTGCTTGGAACTTTGTGAAAGGTGGTACTAAAAATAGTACCAGAGGGTATGTGCTATCACTTAATGGGTAAGTAAAAAGGCTGTGCTGTGTTGAGGTGAGTTGAGTAGAAATTCGGTATAAAACCATGGTCAGATTGCCTTGGTGCTCAATTCAGATTTATTTGCTTGGAGTGATGGGTTTTTTTTTTGTTTTTTTTTTGGGCTGTTCACATTCAAACAAAAAAGTTGCAAATACACTATTTCAGTACATAAGGGCAGTGGTTTTGGAAGTGTTCAGATCATTTCCTTTAGCAAAAGCATGAACACAAACATACTCCAAACAGAAGTTGTGCAATGGTAAGTGTGTTCCCATTCTGAATATTTTGCGATGGTCTTCTTTCTTTTTCCTGCTTTACAGGTTTAAGGTTGAGCTCATTTCAACGGTTACTTTACAGCATGTGAGTGACTCCCTCCAGTGCAGAGTTGTGATGATCATTTCTGAGCCATGTATGAACTGTGGAGACATGATGTGGATCAAATTTACCTTGTCAAAATTATAATTTTTCTTAAATTTACCAGTGCAACAAAAGACAAGTCCATAATAGCCTCACACTCCCCGAATAAATTGAAGTAAGCACAGTGGATAAAAAAAGTCTACACACCCTTGTTAAAATGCCTGGTTTTTGTGATGTAAAAAAAATTAGACCAAGGTAAATCATTTCAAAACTTTTTCCACCATTAATGTAACCTATGACTTCTACAACTAAAGAGAAAAACAACCTGAAATCTTTTAAGGAGTGGACGTAAAAATAAACAACTGAGATAATGTGGTTGCACAAGTGTACACACCCTCTTCTAACTGGGGATGTGGCTGCGTTCAAAAGTAACTGGGGATGCAACGGTACTCAGGAAAACTGCCTACCATTCGGTCCGCCCTGCACGGGACAGTCTGCCCTTATGGTTTTCGCTTTTGCAAGTGATTTTGCGTTGGCGGCAAAAGTCCATCCTCGCAAATCTCTCTCTCTCTGGACATGCATGTGAGCAAGCAGCATGGGGAAGCCCCGCCCCTCAGTGAGAGACCGTGGACAGAGAAGCAGCTTCAGACTACACACACATCAGAGTCCTGCACCAAGGTTATTATCGTTAACGAAATGACGAAAACTAGATGTGAAAAAACATTTTCATTAACTGAAATAAATAAAAACTAGAATAAAAAAAAAAAAAGATAACTAACTGAAACTGTATTGTGTGTTTACAAAACTAACTAAAAGGGATAAAAATTATGGATGAAATTTCCTTCGTTTTCATCTTTGTCAATGTCAGACTGATACAAAATTCATTTATTTTGCTCTAGCAATTTTCTCTGCTGTCACCATATGATATTTAAGGGTCCGTCACTTGTGTTCACTTGTGGTTTCCAGTCGTCTTCTGGTCCCCACTCTACCTGGAAACATGGAGACTAAAGTTGGGAGAAAGCAGCAGAGTCCTGTCTGGGATTTATTTGAATACGACGACAGAGAAGAAGAGAAAAGGGATGACTAAACTAAAACTAAACTAAAACTAGGCATTTAGAAAAAAATGAAAACTAATAAAAACTAGTAAACCTGCTCTAAAAACTAATTAAAACTAACTGAATTAGAGACACCATGCCGGAAACGGAAGAACACGTAAGGTAAGAGCGTCTGAAACCCATTTCCCACAATATTCTAAAATAATATTGATACGTTGAACTTTATATGCAATATCACAACCACTACATACCTTCCACAATTAATATGCACCATCTTTGTAATCTGCCCAGGAACGGTGAAGAAGACCACAGCGCAAACAGCTCGCCATCCCCTCGTCGGACCTGCTCCGCCACCGCATTACAGTACAAATTATATTCAATAAATATTTCATCTTAAAACACACTGTGTGTATATTTCTGTGATACATGAATTAACCTTTACTGCCACAGTCATTCAATACACCGACTAATTAACAACGGACGTAACGGCGACCCGTCGTTACAGTTCCAAACACCAGTCAGTGTTGGCACAAAACCTTCAGGCATCTGCTAGAAAAATGAAGATGAAGGGGAACTTCATCTTTTAGCACAACAGCGACTTAAAGCCCACAGCCAAATGAACCAAAGAATGGGTTCACCAGAAGAAGATGAAGGTTTTGGAATGGCCCTGCCAGAGCCCAGACCTGAACCTGATTGAACATCTGTGGGGTGATCTGAAGAGGGCTGTGCACAGGAGATGAGTGGGCAAATATGGACATATCAAGACGTGCCATGCTGATAGACTCCTACCCAAAGAGACTGAGTGCAGTAATAAAAGCCAAAAATGCTGCAACAAAGTATTAATTTAAGGGTGTGCATATTTATGCAACTAGGTCAGTGGTTCCCAGCCTTTTTCAGCTCGTGACCCCATTTTAACATCACAAATTTCTGGTGACCCCAGACATTCAAAACAGAGATTTTTTGTTTTTTTTGCTAAAATTAAATTGTTTTTGATCATGTAAAAGTTTGCTATACTATGTTGCAAATAAACATTAATTTTAGAGGACATTTAGTCTGTATAATGTATATTATTGTGGACAGTAAATCCAGGTGTAGATTACTGCACAAGGTGAGAATTTTATTTTCCTTGGTCAGGATCTGTCCAGTCAGTCCAGCTGTGATTTACAAGGAGGACAATTAATACTGAACAAACAAGAACTGAAACTATGAATTATGGAAGAGCTGCAGCATCTGAAACTGACCACAGTGAACATTTGACACAGAAACAGAACCACAGTGCTGCAGTTTCACAACCACAGTTTGTCATGTCTGTTATGGATTGGGATTGTCTCTGTCAACTCACCATATATTTCTTATTAGTAAGGTTTTTTTTTTTGTTTGTTTTTTTGTTTTTTGTTTTTTTTTATCAATTACTAGAAATTTCAGGCGGCCCCATGTGAGGTCCCGACCCCAAGGTTGAAAAACACTGAACTAGGTTATTGTAACTTTTTTATTTTTCCCCTTAAAAGATTTCAGTTTGTTTTTCAATTGAGTTGTGGAGGTAACAGGTCTCATTAATGGTGGAAAAAGTTATGAAATGATTTATCTTGGTCTCATATTTTACATCACAGAACCCTGGTATTTGAACAGGGGTAGAAGGCTTTTTTTATCCACTGTATGTTGAACAGGAAAAAAGCTGCCCTGTCTGTTTCCTCTCTGCTCGTGTGTGTTGGATGTATATCTGGCCAAAAGTGTGAGCTGGAAACTGAACAGATGATGGATTACCTTTTAAATGTTCTTTTAGAAGTGCTTGGTCTCTTATTTACAGTTCTGGTCTGATGCAGACTTACGACTTTAGATGTGATTGAAGGAACCGCCACAGGGCACCGAGGCCCCTGATTGGATTATGAAGTAAAGGGATATTCCACTGTTGTCCTGTTTGGGAACAATTTATGTAGATTGGCTGGAGCAGATGGCTCTTAGATGTCAGAGTAACAAATGGCTAACTTTCAACTCCCTTCTCTCAACATAAGGTCTTTTTGTTTGTGAAAGACATCTGTGGGTTGGTTTTGACTAAATGTTTGGCTTATTTAATTATGCATGGCATTTCAGGGTGTTCAGAATTCCACACTGTTGAGACACTGCACAAAAACTAGCTTAATCATTTCTAGTTGTTGTGATGTTAGTTTGGCCATTCCAGACATAGCCACAAATAATTAACAGTAAATCAATTACAATCTGTGATAAATCACCTCTAATGCATGTACCATTTTACATTTGCATGATTAGTGCAATAAAATAGGCTATTAAAAACACTATTTCTGTTTTTTGGAGCTGAAATCCTACTCCACTACACTAAACACATTATGGCTTCACCCACGGTGTAAATATCTTTTATACATCTGTTAGTCCAGAAGGTGTTCTCACAGCACATCAGGGACTTACCACTAATGTATGTGTCATGTATTTGATTTATTACACAAAATGCAATCATACGAGGGCACAGGAAAACATCTGAAATCCTGGCTTGTACAGCTGCAGCTAACATTTGCTTTTTCTGTTGATTCATCGGTTGACAATTTTCTTGATTAATTGATTCGTCATTTGCTCCGTAACGTGACAAAAAATGGTGATAACAATAATATCCTCAAATGCCCTGTTTTGGTTTCAAAACCCAATAATATATTCTAGGGATACAGCGGTACAGGTTATCCTCAGTTTGGTATGTATTGCGGTTCTTGAGTCATGGTTCATGGTACGGTTCAGATGCAGAACCCGGCTGGAGCCCGGCTGGAGCTCGGCTGGAGTTCGGCTGGAGCTCAGCTGGAGCTCGGCTGGAGCTCAGCTGGGCACCAAAACGCAACTGGGAGCTGACTGAGAGCCTTAACTCTTTAAGTGCCAGACAGTTAAGGGGATAATAAGCCTTAAAAGTGCCACAGAATTTGGCCGTTTTTCAGTATTTTGCGTCGTTTTCATAATATTTGAAGAATCCTGCAGGAAACCGCTCGGTAACATCCGACCGATTGCTGATTAGATCCAAAACACACCGGACGCAGCCGATTCATTATTGATCGTAATTTGCATAATTTATTATAATAATAATAATAATAATAATAATAATAATAATAATAATAATTATTATTATTATTATTATTATTATTATTATTATTATTATTATTATTATTATTTATATAGCACTTTTCATACATTAAAAACTGTAGCACAAAGTGCTTTACATATCAGTTTAAAAATCAGTACCGCCCCCCACCCACACCCACCCACTCACCCGCACACACACACACACATATACATGCAAACCCAAATATACATGCAAACCCACAAGCTCACACATACTTCAGAAGACTGACTGAGCACGGGCAGACCAGAACAAAAATGTACAAGTAAAAGTAAAACATCAGTTTAGGAGGCGCTGTCTCAGGGAGCCATCCGCACCAGGAGGCAGCCGCCGACCCCGGCGACCAGGCACCAGCAACACAGCCCCGCATCCCAACTAGTGGGAGAGGGCCAACTGGGACCCCCACCCACCAGAAAGGAGCAGACCCCAGTGAGAGAAGGCGCCACAGCCCCCGGAGTCCACAGCCGCCCCCCGGCATGGAGGGCTCCCTCTGATGAAACACCGGAGAATAAGAAACATTAAAAAGATAGAAAAATATTATTCGGTCGCGTGACCTCAAATTCCCGTCTGCTTGGTCTCAAAAGGGGGACACAGAAAGAACGTCCTCGAAATGTGAGAAAGAAATGGGGGTGGATGGTTTGTTTGTACACAAATGTGGCGTGTTCTCCAAAGCCGATCTGATCGGCCCGTGGCACTTTACAGGTTGTTTTCGTAAAGCCGATTTAATCGGCCCATGGCACTGAAAGTGTTAAGGCTGATTTATGCTTGCTTTAAGTACATAAATAGGTATATGTCTGTTTCTAACGTTGTCATGCATCACTGCCTTCATACTTCCATGCATCTTGTATGCTGGAATGAGCACTTCTCCACCAGAGGGCGCTGCTGTTAATTACTATACTGACTGAATACCACGAAGAAGAGTAAAGTTTGTTTGAGAAGAAGAAGTAGTCAGTAATAGCGACGACCGAGGGGGTTTTTACTCATGTGGATACTGATGTTAATATTGAGAAGGGTAGTTGTCATAAATATGTCTGTAGTTTTCACTAACTCACACAGTTGCTCTTTGAAAAGTTCCACTATTTACAGAAATTATTCTGTTCAAATGTCAACACTGCCTCCACGATTCCCTGTGATACTGCTCTGTATTCTCCGTCTGGGTACAGATCCACAAGCTCCCGGAAAATGGACAAAGTTACATAAGTAATGTGCACAGGGGACAGACAGAATGCTCCGTGCATATCCATTAGTGTCTTTAATGTAGAGTAGGGGTGTAACGGTGCACTCGTTTGTACCAAACCCAAACAAATACATGTAGCCTATATAAAGAAGGCAAACACTCGAGAAGCGGGGTAGCCGCAAGCACAACCCATGTGCAGAGTTTTCACTATATACATTCAGCAGCGGACAATTCTTAGCGTCGCTGCCAAGAAACAACAAAACATAACAGGGAGCATAACAGAGGCACAGAAGCCCGGTCAGACGTCTGAAGCATGTTAAGTTTCATTTTCAGTTTGTTGCAGCTTTGTGGCACAAAAGAGAACACGGGTTCCTTTATAGCAAAAAGGTTTCTTTTTTGAAGTTAAGCTGGCAAAATCAAGTGAACCTGCTCCTCTTCTCCTTCACCATGCCTCTGCTGCTGTGTTACTGTGAGGTCATGTTCACAGCACCTCACAGAATACTGTGAGGTGTTCAAAAACACTCAGTACATTACAGTGTCTGCCATAAATAAACACTGAAAATTTGAAAATACAAAAATACATAACATGAGGGGTGCCTGCTAATGCACAAATGACTGAACAATATTTTGCAGAAATCGCCTGTGTCCCACAGGTGGTTATGGAGCACACCCCCCCTTCACTGGTCTCCTTCACTGTACTGAAAATGTATCAAACCGAAGTCCCCTTTACCGAAAAAGTACAGAGCCAAAATGTTTCTGTTCCGTTACGCTCCTAATGTAGAGCATAAATGAGCCCTTACTCGGAACTGGATCTGAGTTCCATTTAAGTCCAACAGGTTGGGGGCAGCGCACAGCCTGGGCTCTGGCCGGATGTGGAACCCGGCTGGAGCCGGACATGGAGCCTGGCTCTAACCAATGATAGTAGAATTCAGTCAGTAACATATCAGAAGTCAGTCATATATAAACGCTAGTCATTTGAAATGACAAATGAGCCGTACACGCTCGTACTGAACCACTAGGGGCGGACCGATCAGTACAACGTGTACTGTTGCACCCCTAATATATTCTGTCAGTCTGTTAATCAAATGAATATAATAAGAGCTAAAATAATGAACTTAATAGAGAACAAAGAAAATACTCCATAAAAAAAACAAAAATGAAGAAAAAATGTACAAAATAATGATTCAAATTGACAGAAAGTAACAAAAAATTGACATAACAAGTGGTGCCAAGCACAACAAACCCCACCCCTCGCATGTATTTTGTCCATTATAAGTAAATGGGAAGATTTTTTTTTAGAAATCACAAAAAATTTTAACTTTCCAAAATGTAATCGCGTATATTCTGGGTCACTGCCAGTCTATAAACCCAACTTGGTATGAATTGATCCAACAGTTTTGCTGTTAGTGTTAAACAAACAAACAAACCGAACCAAAAACAATACCCGGGGTAATTATCAAAATAATCAACGAACTAAAAACAATCCATGTGTGGGTTTGTCTTCAACATGCTTCTGTTGAACCACGCTGACAGGTGGTTTGGGGAACCAGTGCCAGTTTTCCAGCACAGCTTTGTCCCACCCTCTCCTTGGCTGGTAACCGGTGTTAATTCATGGTCAGTGACTTCCCTTTCATCAGGGTCATATGGGCTGCACTGACAGGACTGAGGGATGATTATGGTCAACACAGTGTTTAAGGAAAAAAAGAGACACCTGGTTTGTGACCAGATAGGAGCCCAACACCAAGAGGTGCCACAGTGAACAATATGGCCCAGCTGATGTATTAAACTTCTGTGAGCAGGGCATCATAACACAGTAGGGATGTAACGATTACCGGTATAACGATAAACCGCAGTATAATTGCAGACGGTTAGTATTACTGTTTAAATTCTAATTATGGTAAATATGGTGTTTGATTACCGCACTTTTCTGGAGAAAACGCCTATGTAAAGATCTGCTTTTATGTCAAATATTTGAGTATAGTTTTAATTTTTTACAATTTTGATTTTATTTACCTAATATTTGGAACCAATATTCACTTTAAAGTCTTAGAAAAGGTTTGTTAAGCATCTGTGAGTTATTTATGCAATAAATTATATACATTTTTCATTTTATATTTGTGTGTTTTTGTCCTTTTACGTTTTTATAGTAGGTTAAAGTGAAAAAAATAATAGACAGTTGATATAGACGAAGTTGTGCTGAAAAAACAGATCCCAAACATGGGTATAGTAAACATTTGTTTATATAATGTATAAAGACAAAATCTAAAGTACTGATAAACAGACAAAATAGGCTCAGACCACTAAGGGTTAATATTTGAATGTTTCTGCAACAGAAAGTGCATTGTGCCATTTATTTTATTTGGCTTTTTTTTCCAAAATACCACTTGGTTAAATTATTTCAGTGTGTGTATCAGTACTTTAACATTTTGAGCACAATTTCAATAATGCCACGATAATAACGATAATCATGATAATTTTGGTCACAACAACCATGATATGAAATTTTCATATCGTTACATCCCTATAACACAGGTGCTAACCTCTATGCAAATGCATATATAGTATACTCTCACATAAGTACTCTGACAAACTGATGTATTAAAATACACTAAGCTGTTCGGCACTCAAAATATTTTTCTACATTTCAGACTGCTTTGAGTTCCAAAAGGCATAAATCCACAAATAGCTGTTCTATTTCAACTGTCTGCATGCAAGTATAACACACAAGTTAGTGAAGCACAGTGAAGCACATACCAACTGTTGGATCAAACTTATTGTGCTTCCTCTCTAGCAACTCACTTACATTGCTATTAAAAACTGTTCAAGTTTCATTGGAGAGTATGGCTCTGTTCAGACTGCAGGCAAAAGACACCTAAATCTGATCTGACAATTTCAACTAATGTAAGGGGAAAATAATCTATGCAAATAAGAGTATGGTATAAACTCTGAGATGAGATCAACAGTATGTGATCTTTTTAACTCTGATCTGGTCAGCTTCCACATTTGATCCTGAATCCTGTTAGGGTGACTTTTAGATCACTTTAGATCAGGGGTGTCAAACATGCGTCCCAGGGGCCAAATGTGTCCCCCCAAAGGTTCCAATCCGGCCAGTGGGATGAATTTGCAAAGTGTAAGAATTCCACAGTCCAGGCTGTGGAACTCATTTTAGTTGTGGTTCCACATACAGACCAATCTGATCTACAGTCAGATAATAACAGCAGAAGAACCCACACAAAAGAAGGACTGCAGATTTTACTACTGGGTTTGATGTGAAAAAAATATCACATCGTGCCTATAAATAATGACAACTTCAAATGTTTGTCTTTGTTCTAATCTAGTGCAAAAAATGACATTAAATTATGAAAATACTTACATTTACAAACTATCCAGTAACAATAAAATGTGAATAAACTGAACAAATATGAACAACCTGAAATGTTTAAAGAAAAATAGGAACAATTTTAACTATTTTCTGCCTGTTCCTCAGTGTTGAATGTCTTTGTAGCAGATAGTTCAGGGCAAAAATAGGGCTGACAAACCAATGCAGGAGCCACAAAAACTGAAGTCAAGGTCGTCATCAAGACTGATGGACGAACAACAGTGTCTTTGTAGATCGGATCCATAATGCACATGTAGAAATGGTAAGTTGAGGCAGAATATTATTAAAATTACACTTATTTTCCTTAAGAAATTTCTGTTTTTTCAGGTTATTCACATCTTTTTTTGTTTGGATAGTTTATAAAAGTAAGTATTTTCATAATTTAATGGGGGGTTCTTTTGCACTAAAACAAAGACAAAAACCTGGAGTTCTCATTATTTATAGGTTATTATGCTATTATTTTACTGGTCCAACCCACTTGAGATCAAATTGGGCTGAATATGGAACCTGAAAGAAAATGAGTTTGAGAGCCCTGCTCCAGACTGAGACTCAGCACAACTGCACTGGAGTCACTCAAATCCTATGAAGTATCTGTTCAGATGAACTCAACCTTAAACATGTGCAGGATTAAAATGCAACATTATGCATAAATAGTGGTGTCATAAATCTAAAACCAAAAACCTAAAAATAAAAAAAAAAAAACGACTCTGAAATGCACTATGACTACTCAATAAAACGCAAAGTCTGAATTCAATTCTTTCTTGTATCGGAGTATTTTCAGTGCGTCTATTAGCACTTATACTAAAGTAAATAATCTGAATAGTTCTTACTACACTGCTTTTGTACATGTGGCTTAATTCAGGACTGTGACTGGTTTACACTGGAATCTGATATTGGCCACATTGAAAAAAAAAGAACACACAGCCAAGCAGCAAAAACCAGATCTGAGCAGTAGATCTTGAAGTGAGCCCTAATCCTGACAATTTAAGCAGAACATTTGTGGTTTTCATCTTAAAACTATCTATAGGGATGCACTGATACCAATACTAGTATCGGGTATTGGTCCAATACTGAGTGCATGTACTACTCCTTGTACTCATAAAAGTGCTTCGATACAACCACACCGATACCACTTTACGCCAGCGTGATGTTCACAGTCAGCAGGTGCGTGACGGAGGAGTCATGTCAGCAGTGTGGAGATTTTTCCAAGAACTGTAATGGTATTATTAAGTACTCCGTATACTCAGTATCAGCAAGTAATCAAATGTAAGCACTTGTACTCTGTCTGGAAAAAAGTGGTATCGGTGCATCTCAAACAATCTACATGATAAAAGCCCAGTGGTCTGTGTGTGTGTGTGTGTGTGTGTGTGTGTGTGTGTGTGTGTGTGTGTGTGTGTGTGTGTGTGTGTGCCTGTATGTGTGTCTGGATTCACACAAAATCCGTGCAGAGCTGACTGCTACATTTTGGCATACTTCTGTATTTTTGGACAGGGAACAGTCTAGCGAAAATGGCAAGTTGATAGAACCAATATTTTGGGAGATATTAGCAATTTTGGAATACAATAGCCTCACAATCACGTTGCTATGGCCAGAATGCTTTGGCAGTGACTGCTGAGACAAATGCAGTACAGCATGCACAAAAACACAACAGCATAAAAAGCACCACATCTAGAACTCTTGGATCCCCACAGGTCAACGCATTAGTTTAATTTAATTGAATTATTCTTTTCTTTGTTGTTAGCTCTGTCTTTGAGTTTAATTTGCCCTTATCTGTCTGAATAATAACTAATGATAAACTAGAAAAGCACTCAGAGAGCGCAGACCTCCGCAAGGGCACATCAGTGCCCCCACCCCCCCGATCACCACCAAAATGTAATCATTTGTTCCTTGTGCCAGTATCAACATGTCCTGAAAGTTTCATACAAATCTGTCCATAACTTTCTGAATTATCTTGTTAACAGTCAACCAGACAGACGGACAGAAAAACCCTGATGAAAACATTAGCTCCGCTGTTCCTTGGTGGAGGTAATAATGTTGTGCAGCCTGCAAAGGAAACTATAATAGCATCCCTTATTAAAGTAGGCAGTGATAATAGAAGTTAGAGTGGAATTAAATGATGGCCATGACCATTAAGGGAGAGTAAACACACATCCATACATGTACTGAAACACACACACACACACACACACACACACACACACACACACACACACTAGGGCCCCTCCACACTACCCTGGCCTGCCCCTCATCATGCTACGCCTACTGTGCTAAACCATGATAAAATTGATGAGCGACACTCAAATTAAATCGGGGCTACAATTATGACACCCGCACACCGTGCTCTTAATTAGTACATCTCCATTTTAATTAATAAAGCTTGTCAGACTGACAGATATCAATAATTCAAAACAGACAGGTCAATGGAGCCGCAAAATTGATGGCCGTAATTAGAAATTAAGTGATGATGGGGTACTTCAGCAGGGCTGAGTTTGTTTTTTAATAGGTTACACTTGAGATACATGATGCCTACACCGTCAAACCAAAACTTTGTCTTAATAAAATTAACAATAAAATTATGGCAGGATGCACGCAGTTATTCAACACAGTGCTGTGCCACTTTGGCAGTTATTATATTCTATATTTTATATTGTGTAAATGTAATACATTTGCAATTCTGTCAGCATAAAAAAGCAATTGAAAAACTAGAAAAGCACTCAGAGAGCGCAGACCTCCACCAAAGCAAAATCAGTCCCCCCGTCCCCTGCCCCCCCCATCACCACCAAAATTTAATCATGTGTCCCTTGTGCCAGTATCAACATTTCCTGAAAATTTCATCCAAATCCGTCCATAACTTTTTCAGTTATCTTGCTAACAATAAACAGACAGACCCTGATGAAAACATAACCTAATTTTAAATGTGTGGTAAATGGGATTTTATGATAAACTGAAATGTCCACAGAGTCCACATTCCACAGTGGATGTGGACAATTTTGTGCCAGATACAAGATATTGTTCTAAGCTACAGGTGGATCCAACTGGAGGCTAACTGGAGTGGTTTTGAATTTTTGATGAATTTTGGAAAATGTCTCAATGATGACAGATGGAAAATTGTAGATGTTGTGACCTTGCTGTGACCTTGAACTTTGTCCTACTGGGACCAAAATGGACTGGGTTGGTCCCAGGGCCTAGGCCTATCTGTGGGGAAGATTTGGGAAAGATGGGTGGAAGAGTTTTCCCCTAAAGTTGCTAACAAACAAACAAACACACAAAGCAAAGTGATCACAGTACCTCCTGGCAGAGGTAATAATGTTTGCATGCTCCAACATTTTTAGACAAAGATGCAACACAACTGAATAATACTATCTATACTATAAAAGCCAAGTGACCTCTGTGTGTGCGTGCATGTGTATCTGTTTTATAAGTGATAAACTGGACAGAGCTAGCCTTTGCCTTTTGAAGTACTTACTTTTTTTTGGGTCAAGGGTCACAGCCTATTGATACGCCAATACTTTTGGCGTTATTAGTTGTTTTTAAAATTGCAAGGGGCTTACAGGCGGCCTGTGGATGAGTCCATTCACAGCCGCAAACAGAGCTAACACTAACAAGATCGGTCTGGTTCCTACTCTGGCCTGGCACCACACCACCGGTCCCCAGTCAGACCCGGCCCGTTACCGTCCCCCTCCGGACCCACCGCCCTCACTGTAACAGACCATTCTGCGCAGACTCCAATCAGACACTAAACAGCAGTGGGTCACAATAAACCATCATGTTCAGTCCTGTGTAAAAGTCTAGGGGCTCACTTATGCTCTATGTTAAAGACGCAGACAGATATGGACGGAGTGTTCTGTCCGTCCCCTGCATACATTCCGTGCATAATTGTGTCCGTTTTCTGGGAGCTTGTGGATGTGTACCCGGACGGATGAAGCGGAGCAGTACCACCGGGAACAGTGGAGGCAGTGTTGAGATTTGAACAGAACAATTTCCATAAAAAGCGGCTTTCAAAGAGCGACTGTGTGAGTTAGTGACAAACTACCGACATGTTTATGACAACTACCTATAAATCAGGAAACATTCCCTCGACTTTTCCAACGTCTAATAATTTGAACATTCACAACATTTAAGTACATGAACAACCTTTTTCTTTTTCTAATTGTCACTCATTTTCATTATGCAAAAAGCATTGTTTTAAGTCAAATAACAAAAAGACTTGCCATCACAACACCTTAAATCCTTCATAAACGTAAGGAAAACAGTGATGTCTAGATTTTAACATTTGCACCACTGTCGAAGTCAGACAGAACTTCATTACAGGGATATGAACTTCAGGACTGAAAAGGGTGGCAAACGTCAACCCCCATGTAGAAAAGTGTTAAAATATCAACTTTAAAACGTACCAGATAAAGGTGAAACCCACCCGAGCATTAATTAATTTTACTGCTCCTGAAGTAATGTCATGTGAAATTTTGACTCTTAACGCCACCTCTCTGAATTTCATTTAAAAATATTTCAAAGTCATTCTGTAACCTAGTCTCTCCTCAGATCTGCACTTCTGCATGTGATTCATTTTGATGCGAAAATGACTCATTTCATCAAAGGTGAGGAGTTTACATTCCTAAAAATTGCATTACATAACAAAACTTTGACTTCACTCAGGGTTCTTTCACACCTGCCTTGTTTGGTCTGGACTTTTAAGACTTTCCAGTTTGATCTGAACCAAAAGTACAGGTTTGAAACCTCCTCCAGACCACAGGGACGACAGGAGATGGCCTCAATCTAGATCACAGTCAGTCGCAGTTCAGTATGTTCAGCATGACATGTACAGTATGATATCAGTTTCTGGATAATTCGGACCAATCACAAGAACCAAAAGAAAAAAAAAATGTAACCAATACATTATGACAGATCTGGTGAGGTCAAAGTGTACTGGTTCATGCCATAGATTGTATAAAAAGACAGGTGTTGCGTTTCCTTCCTCAGTGTAAAAATGAAGCCAAAACTCAGCAGTCATTGGAGTTGTCCTATTGCCTGTGTGACACATCTGGATACAGACAGGGGCGTAGAATTGTGTATGGACTCTAGGGACCCGTCCCCACCAACATCCATCCACTACTGTGTACTCAGTATCAGTCCAACCGCTGTCTGTAGTGTTTAGTCCATGATTCTGGCACACAAAGGGTTAACAGTCGGCCTCTGCTAGAAGTCCCGCCTCTAACATAAATGTCGCTCTCCGATTGGCTCTTTGGTTTTGCTGACGTACATGTGATTGGCTGTCCCCGCTGTCACTCCGACTTGTAAAAGGAACCTGTTAGTTGGAGCGCTAACGGAAGTTTTTAATATGTTTGTATTTGTTCTGAGTCACATCAGCGAGACAGATTTGAATATCAGTGGAGTCATTTACATGGACATTTGGACGTGTGTGTGTGTGTGTGTGTGTGTGTGTGTGTGTGTGTGTGTGTGTGTGCTCGGTAATTAGGATGTAAAGGACGTCAAAGAAAAGAAAACTGGACAGAAGACACTTGTATAGGAGTCCCAGTGTAAGTTAGTTCAAGGGTCTAGAACTGTAGAGGCTCAACACAGATACTGAAGAAAAGACACTATTTAGTACCAAACAGAAACACTTTGAAAAGTTACTTTATTTATTATTTTCATGTATTTCTATGGAAGAGCAACTGTTTAAAAAAACAGACATAAAGAAACTTTGTGGAGAAAATACAATAAAACCTCAGATTGTAAATGTGATTCTAGATGTAATTTTATTCATATTTTTGGGAATAAATTCCATGTAATAATTGAAAGTAAAAGCCTTTTTTACTCAGACAGTAACTGGACCATCAAACTGTATGAACAGTGGATCCACAATCTGATCATATGTCATGAATCAACATATTTATGTCAGGAGAAGGAGAGGAGGAGGAGGAAGAGGAGGAGGAGGAGAAGGAGGTAGAGAAGGAGAAGAAGGAGGAGGAGGTAGAGAAGGAGGAGGTAGATGAGAAGAGGGAGGAGGAGGAGGTAGATGAGGAGGAGGAGGTGGTAGAGGAGGAGGAGGTAGATGAGGAGGAGGTGGTAGAGAAGGAGGAGGTAGATGAGGAGGAGGAGGTGGTAGAGGAGGAGGAGGTAGATGAGGAGGAGGAGGTGGTAGAGAAGGAGGAGGTAGATGAGGAGGAGGAGGTGGTAGAGAAGGAGGAGGTAGATGAGGAGGAGGTAGAGAAGGAGGAGGAGGAGGAAGATGAGGAGGAGGAGGTAGATGAGGAGGAGGAGGAGGAGGTAGATGAGGAGGAGGAGGAGGAGGTGGTAGAGAAGGAGGAGGTAGATGAGGAGGAGGAGGAGGAGGAGGAGGTAGAGAAGGAGGAGGAGGAGGAAGATGAGGAGGAGGTAGAGAAGGAGGAGGAAGATGAGGAGGAGGAGGTAGATGAGGAGGAGGAGGAGGAGGAGGTAGAGAAGGAGAAGGAGGAGGTAGATGAGGAGGAGGAGGTGGTAGAGGAGGAGGAGGTAGATGAGGAGGAGGTGGTAGAGAAGGAGGAGGTAGATGAGGAGGAGGAGGTGGTAGAGGAGGAGGAGGTAGATGAGGAGGAGGTGGTAGAGAAGGAGGAGGTAGATGAGGAGGAGGAGGTGGTAGAGGAGGAGGAGGTAGATGAGGAGGAGGAGGTGGTAGAGAAGGAGGAGGTAGATGAGGAGGAGGAGGTGGTAGAGAAGGAGGAGGTAGATGAGGAGGAGGTAGAGAAGGAGGAGGAGGAGGAAGATGAGGAGGAGGAGGTAGATGAGGAGGAGGAGGAGGAGGTAGATGAGGAGGAGGAGGAGGAGGTGGTAGAGAAGGAGGAGGTAGATGAGGAGGAGGAGGAGGAGGAGGAGGTAGAGAAGGAGGAGGAGGAGGAAGATGAGGAGGAGGTAGAGAAGGAGGAGGAAGATGAGGAGGAGGAGGTAGATGAGGAGGAGGAGGAGGAGGAGGAGGTAGAGAAGGAGAAGGAGGAGGTAGATGAGGAGGAGGAGGAGGAGGTGGTAGAGAAGGAGAAGGTAGATGAGGAGGAGGAGGTAGAGAAGGAGGAGGTAGAGGAGCAGAGGCTGTAAATTCCCAGTTGGTTCAATACTAATGCACATGTTTGTCATCAGAATAACTTTGCAGAATGCATTAAATTCTTGTATTGTCTTTAAATATTCAGACATTCATTTGAAACGTGTCAATTACTGATTTTTTTCTGACTATGATTGTTTGCTCGTGTGATCAGCTCGACATGATGTGAAATTATGACCACAAATGCAAAAAAATATCAACTTTGCGGAGGGCTGCCTTGGAGCGCTTTAGTGTCCACACCAGTGTCAGAATCAAAGCCACTCCCTTGGACACAGATGATGATTTAAACACCTGATGAAATAAGGCTGCTAAAGTCTCCAATCACCTTTGGAATAAATCATTTACTAGATGTGGACCTAGAGTTTTAGTTTGACCAAAGTCTCACAGAATGACCTGGAGGGGACAGGACTTGTCATGTATACTGCTGCAGACCACCAGGTGGAGACTGAGACATGTTGGCTTTAAATTTCAAGTACTCCCACAATATCCATCATATTTCAAATCTCTGCTGCGTAAAAGCCAACCAGACCAAATGTGTATAATTCAACACAAACACTAACCCTGGTTTTCAGGTGTGGGAGCACCCTCGACTCCATGGCACTTCCATATTCCTCATAATGGAGGGACCCCTGTTGTACACGCAGCATGTGACTGCACAACAATATCAGACTATTTTGTCACTATTTCAGGAAGTTGAGATAATGCAGAGTCTTCTCATGTAGCTCCTATGTTCATGGAAAAGGCCTTACTTTATACCCTGACATACTGGATATTTAGTAGAAGATATAATTATACCATCTCATTAACCACTGTTTGTTCGGACACAATGGGTGACACTTGACACTGCCGCCAATTAGAACCACCTCATGTATACTACAGATGACCATAATCGCACAGTGGTCGATTTAATCAATCAGAGCAGTTTTTTTCCTGCAGCATTCAGTCCATTATAGTTGGGAACTATGGATTAGTCTGAAGTAGCAGAGGACCAACTGCACTCACTGCCACATCAGTGCTGGTCCGAGGCCCTGCACACTGCAGTAAAGACAGCAGGCAGGAGGGGAACCAACAACAAAAGGTTTACTGAGACACCAACAGCAATACCAGCAACCAGCTACCAGCAACACCAACAGCAACTAATGATCATATTAGTCACATTTTCTGAGGTCTGTTGATTCAGGACCTTACCGCTGCTGGGCCAAAACATTTAGTCATGTTTGCCTTAAAGAGTGTTCGTCCCTTGGCTGCTTATTGTAAAGCGTCTTTGAGTATAGGGCTGCACGATTTTGGCAAAAAATAAAATCCCGATTTTTTTCCTCTAGAAACTCGATTTTCGATTTTTGGGTAAAATTACAAAAGACAACAGAAGTCAGCATGTCATTTTCGTGAGCAGCCCGAAATGCAAGGCACTGCTCTGACCTCAAATCTGTGATGGTACTACGTGATGGGCCCACAGAAGTTTTATTTATTTATTTTTTTCATTAAATCTTTATTAAATGAAGTAGAGTATACAAACAATGTATACCACAAGAAAATAACAAAACAAGTTTGCCAGGGGGAATACACTACAATACAATGTCCAAATCAGAGCAAATACGGTTGGTTTTTAGAGCCTTTTTGTTTCCAGATTTATCTAACAGCTTTAAATAAAGTTCAGCATCTTTCAAAAAATAAATAATATTTGGTTTTGTGTTACTGAACTTAGATTTGTGAATGAAAAATTTAGCAAGTAAGGGAAATAAATGAATTATAATTTTTTTTTTTTTTTGCCTTTTTGGGGTATCTGGGCCCACAGAAGTGATACCAGTGTAAGACAGGCATCAGTGTGCGTGCGTGGACCGCGTAATATGAGTGATCCACATGCGGTTCTATTTAAACTGGAGGATCCGTGCATGGAACAGACCGACCCAGGACACGCTGGAGGGATTCTATCTGTGGAGCTGGTGCATGTGTGTGGGCACAGGGCTGTGTGGGCTCCTCTGCTGAGGCTGATGACCCTGAGACCCGGACCCGGATCAGAAGAACACAGTACGGTACGGATCTGGGTCAACGGAAGATGAGTGATCCCCATGCAGCTGTATTTCAGTTGCGGGAGCTGTGCGTGAAACCACGGCTTACATTGGTATTACTACTGCGGGTTCATGAACAGATTTAACATCCGTGGTCATTACAGGCTTCTGTGTAATACCGCTGTCACAGATAGGAGGAGGAGCCTATGGTAGCCTGCAGGCGTGCGGCCCGCAGGCACGAGAAAGATGAAATCGATTTGACAATTCCCCTTTTTTTAAAGAAGTCCTAATTAAAAAATCCAATTTTGATTTAAAATCCATTAATCGTGCAGCCCTATTTGAGTACTTAGAAAAGTGCTATATAAAACCGGTGTATTATTATTATTATTATTATTATTATTATTATTATTATTATTATTATTATTATTATTATCATCATCGTCGTCGTCATCATCATTATTATTATATAAATAAACTAAATAAATAAATAAATAATAAACTCTTAAGAAGCTGCATCATGTTTATTTGTGGCCTCAATAACTGGACAGATTTTTGCTGATGGTACACCTGATAAGTCAACTGCAGAGTGAACTGCATCAGTACTCTTACATACATTATTCAGATATATTGTGGGTCCCATTTAAACTCTAAAAGTCCTTCTATTTGGAATAATGGATGTCATAATTAGTGTACCAGATATACACGGTTAAACTTGCAAGTAGCTCTAAAGTATTTTGCTGTTAAATTGAATGTAAATCTTGGATGAAGATCACAACACCACGCACATTCCAAACACATGCACACCACAGTGCAGAGTTCTGGCAAAAGATCATTGAATCAAGGCCTGACTGTCTACTAATCCATGGTTAACTGTTCCCCAACTCACCCTCACCACCCTCACTGATATTCAGCATGCTTAATTAAAGAGTCAATTTGCATATAAATTCATCCTCCCAATCCCACTTCCGAGGCATCACAGGTGGTCGTTGTCTCAGGAGCCAGAACCTGCAGAATAAGCCAGTATTAAGCCAACTCCACGCAGCCCTCTCTTATGTGCCACATATATTGACAAAGCGTGAGGGCTTTGGCTTTGATTACTCTATGTACAATAAATCAAAAGTGGAGTTAACAGCAGCTGGGCTCTAAACACTCAACAATTGTATCTGAGATTAAAGATGCAGTACTACTGAGCTTTGCACAAAGAAAACTCTAGTGAATGACAACAGAGCGTCACTTGAAACTGCTCTCTACACTGCACTTACACATATAAAGTGCTTATAAAGACACAGATCCAATAACTAATGATTACACTGAGGTAATCCACATTGGCAAAGGTTTCATAACTCATGCTCACCCAACAAATCTTTCATGCTAGGAAACTGCAATTACAGTCCCACATATTGTGCATTTCTTCTCTTCCACCTCAGATGTAATTTTGCTGTTATACATTTATATTACACAGACAGGCGAAAGAAAGAAAGCAGCAGAACAGATAGATGATATTATGGAGCTGCACACAACAGCTAATGTGGATTCTTACTGAAATTAGATCACCGTTCATATTGTAGCACTAGGTTTTTTCTGACTGAAACACCTAATTTATCCAAATAGATTATTTCAGATGCATTATTTTCACCAGGCTTAAACCTTGCACTAAATTCAAGCAATCTCAGATTCAGAATCTTACAATTCTTATTTCTTTGCAAACGAATCACCTCATGTCATTTCCGCTGGTATGGGTTTAGCCGTGATGCTGCCAACCGCCACACCAAACATCTCATACAAAAAAATCATCGCTGTCACATTAGACTTATTATACATATGTAGAATATAGAATAGGGCAGGACAAATGTCCCGCCCCCTCAAATCAAAGTTTACGAAGCTTCAGGAGGTAGAGAAAAGATAAATGAGCGTAAAGTTTCCCGTTCACTTCTGTGGGGGCACAGACACACCACACCGTGCCCCCATAGTATTAAAAGTAGGACAGAAATCCAGGCATGTACCCCCCCCCCCCCCCCCCCAACACACCGCAACACCAACAGATCAATTCCACAGGAAAAACTGAGTAATATTTTATAAATTTGTGCAAGATGCAAAGGGACGCCTGGCCTACTTCCCCCTTAGATCTAAAGCTACTTCAGTTTCTTGTTCAGTGCATTAATTTTTGTGTGTTAATTTCAATGTGCATGTATGTGGTCACGTTTCATCCCTTTACTATGTCTATAAGTTTAAGGATGCATTTTTGTGTATATCAAGTTGACATTTTTTATTTTATGCTAATTCATTATTTACTTTTTTTTTAATCTGCATTTCTTAATGCCTCTTAATCTTCCTCTGATTTTTTTTTTTTGTAGTTTTATTTTTTAGTGTCTGTTTACAGATAATGTTCAATTTAAGTAGGTACTCATTTCTACTTTTTTCCCCATTATCTGACAAAATGTAACACAGTGGAAAGCTGCTGTTGTAATACATGCCCACTTAGTAAAAATAAAAACAGAATTTAAAAAGGAAACCAGACCAGAAGACATGCCCACAATAAAAGCCCTCGACTGTGGGCCCTGAACACAGCGCTCTGATCATGACTGCCTGCAGCTTTCACTGGATTTTAGACTTTTAAAAGGGACCTTCAGAAACCTTGTAGTGGTTACCTGATAGTTTCACTATTGATTTTCAGGTTTTTCCTGATCTCCTTCAAACATATATGCACATGGTACCAGGTTCTTCTCACAGACCTTATAACCCCATATAAGCTGGACTGAGGGTCCTGGGCTGCTGCTGCTGCCTTCTGGATGCTCTAAAGCCCAGATTAAAAACATCAGGCTGCTTCCATCAGGACTCCTGCACAAAGAATCCATTGAAGTTTGATGATTTCTTCAAATCCCCTTTAAAATCTCAGCTACCACATTTATGTCAAGCTCTTCTTTAGTCTTGCCTTTTGCTATTGACATTATTCAGAAATGTGTACTTCATAGAGTTGTTTCAAACAAAGAAGTGTTATCAGGTTTTCACAGGGATTGTTGAACTACACAACCCAAAAAAAAAAGATTAAAGAGGAGATTTCACAAACTATTGGTATTAACAGATAGTGACCAATTGGTAATACCAGACTTCTGAATTAGGAGGACTGATTTGGAGGGAAAGAACTGAAAAATTACATCTACAATCACTGATATTTGTTACAGTGACTTTCATATTTAAATTTATTGCTTAATTCCATTGAATATTCAAAATGTCACAAATGGTTGATTTCAGTTTCATCTATGGTCGAAACATACAGCAAATTACAACAGTAGTTTTTGTGCCAGTTACTTTTGTACTGTTTAATAATGTATTTATTTTACACTTTTTGGATGCATCCAGAGACCTCGGGTATATCGCTCACCATAGCAGGAGTGAATCACAGCACATCTCAAAATTTGACAGAAATGTTCACTTGGACTCAGTAGCTGTTTCTGATATGGGCAAAGTGGGAAAGCGCCCAAGGCAGCATTTCATGTGCCATGAGCTCTTTAAAATAAATGTATGTTATTTGCACGTCAAGTCAGTCTATCACAGTGTGCCAGGGTATTGGCCAAACGGCGCCCCCTCTGTTGTGCAGGCGCCCTGGTTGCTAAGATGGTGCCGCACAGAAACAGTGAGAGAAGGGGGAAGGGGGCGGGTGGGACGGTTCACCTCTGGGGGGGGGCACTCAAGGAGGAACTCGCCTGGTGTCATTCACCACTAGAACCACCACTGCTTGGACTCAAGGGGCAAGAACAAAAACGTCGATGACCAAAGGTCCCAGTTCAAAGCCTGTGACTTCATGTATGTCCATTCTCATGACCATATTATCTCTGGAACACCTTGAGGGAACTTATTCCAATCTGGCACAAACATTCACAGGTTCTACAGGGTTGGCTAATCACATTCTGGTGGCCAAAGGTCAACAGTCAAGCTTTTGCTGTGACCTCCCTGCTGGCTTTCTTTCACAATTAATATCCCATAAAACTTGTAATTTTGGGAACCATTATTGTGGCTTAAAACAAGAATCCTCTATTACACATGTTGGGCAATCTCATTTAAATGCCTGCACAATTCTATTTGATTGTTGGGTAGGGGTGCACGATATGGCAAAAATATCATATCACAGTTTTTAAAAAATAAAATCACAGTCTTAATTTTATCACGATTCTTTACATTGATCTTTGAGACTAATTTGCAAATTTCTGAATAGTGCAACCAAACAATTTCCCTACGTTAAACATAGCCCTAAAAAAAATAAAACAGACCATTTAGCCCAAAGAACCTTCCAGAACATTTTTAATTTAAATAGTTTGTACAATTTTGCCAACAACATAAGCATAATAAAATGTAAACAACACTCTAAGTGCGCTCTTGCAACATAAAAACTAAACTGCTCTTGGTTTTTAAAGTAGCTTTCAATAAACACGGTAAAAAAAGTTTAAAGAATAAAAATAAAAGAAATACAGAAGAAAACATCAATGGAGAAATGCCTGTTTCAAATAATAAGGCTTACAGAACAGGTGGTTGGTAATTCTGGTTTTTCAACTGGTAATCAGTGTACTGGGTGGTCTGGGATGGAAGAAGAAATTCAAAATGAGAAGAAGAAGAATCCAGGCACTCCAAAAAAGTATCAATGTGGAAAGTACATGCTCCTCTTCTCATACAGAGTGCCTTTACTAAATGCTTGCGTTAAAGTCATTTGCTTCTGTTTAATTACCTCCATCAGGAGTTATTGGGATCACTTTGCTTTGTGTGTTTGCGTGCGTGTTTGTTTGTTTGTTAGCAAGATAACTCAAAAAGTTATGGACGGATTCTCATGAAATTTTCAGGAAATGTTAATACTGGCACAAGGAAGAAATGATTACATTTTGGTGGTGATCGGGGTGGGGGGTGATCTGCCTTGGCGGAGGTCTGCGCTCTCCCAGTGCTTTTCTTTTTCTGTCTTTTCAGCTAAATGAACAGGTTCGTACTGTTGTCATTTGTTATTCTAAGAGTAACAACATGACAGACCTGCACGGGTTCAAGGGTCATTAAACAAACGTCCTACCCCCTCAAATTAAATTTTCTGAAGGTGAGGAAAAAGGAAGATGAGTTGCACAACAGCGGGAGGCTTAAAGGGGTCATATTTTGCTAAACCCACTTGTATTAGTCTTTGGTAGATTTATTTGTGTATTTGGGGACCCTAACAGGGCTGTAAGAAAATATCAGTTCTGCAATACATGGTGATATTTCATTTCACAATACTGTATTGATATTAACAAGTACTGTAGTGATATTTTTTGGTATTTATTCAAATGCAGATATGGCAGAGGTTCATGTTGCTTTTTTGTTTTTCTTTGTTTATATCTTATTTATTATTATTTAACAATGTTTTATTAAATAATAATTATTTGAATCATCCTAAAAGCACTTTTTACTGTCTGAGAGGCAGATGGTAGTTCCTTTGTTGGGACTGAACTAAAATAATGCTCTGATGTTAGTTGTGAACTAACAGAATCTGAACAGGATCTGAAACTGTAATGTCTGTAAAACACAATTTCAGTTTGAACAAGAGCCCAAGCAATTAAATGGCCAGCCAATTATAGCATATCACCAATTAATCAACATCTGCCAATATGTAGCCGATATATTAACTTTTTGTTGTGCAGAGATTCTGTCACTCGCTGCTCCTGTGTGTGTGTGTGTGTGTGTGTGTGTGTGTGTGTGTGCTGCCCAGAGAATAAGAGGAACTTTAAAGCGAGTTAGTTTCACTGTCACTCGGACAATGACGCTATCACCCCCCCACACACAATGACATAGTCACAGAAGTACACCCCCTCCCACCCCCCCAGCGCTCTGACAAGGATGGACTGATCCCCCACCCCACCCCCCCCGACATCCCACCCAGGTGAAAATCACAGACCACTACCGCGCGCTCTGACGAGGATTGACCGCTAAACGCCCCCCGCTCTGAAAATCATGCCCCCCCCAGTCTTATGAAGTATTCACCCCCCACACACACACCCATGTCCATGCACTTCCTGTCTCCCTCACAGTTTCATTCTGCCAGCAGGCCTGGGTGTTAATAATGTAGGGGAGACTGGGGACTGTTGTAACTCGGGTCAGTTGTAACTCTTCCAGTTGCTCCAATCAGAAACAACTTAGGACTCACTTAATTCTTTCTGCACATGCTCAGTTTAGTCCTTAGTCCACATAAGAAGTTGTAGTGCCGTGAGGCAGACACATCAAAATTTGTGAGTGAAAACAGAATTTTGTGCTCAGTCATATTTTTTGCTCTAATTATGTTTGTGATTGCATAGTTTGCATTTGAAAGTTGTGTAAATTATATTTGTGAGATAAACAAAGATTTATGCAACTGTTTATCCACCTGTCCACAATTATCTAATATAAGACTATTATATCCTGTGTAGATCAGTGTTCTTATTTCATATATCGGCCAATACATCAGTTATCGGCCAATATATTGGATATTGGCTTTTTTTAGCCCTCAATATTGGTATCGGCCCCAAAAATCCCATATCAGTCGGGCTCTAGTTTGAACACAGGAACATTTTGTGATATAACATTAGATCCTGTTGGGATCAAATAAAAATATGTTTAGTATTTGTGCAGATTTGTGGTGTAATTCAGTTCTTCAAGGAAATAATCATTTAAAAAAAAGAAACAAAAAATTGCCTTTTTAACAGTATCATGATATATCATGATATATCGTATTGTGATCCTAGTATTGTGATTTGTATCATATCGCCAGATTCTTGCCAATACACAGCCCTTGACCCTAATAGTTCATACAGTTGAATTTGAACCCTCCAGATGCTGCAAAGTTATCTTTATATTCATTTTGACAAAAATCGAGTGGATTTCTACAACCCCTTATGAACCCCCCAGACCCCTCAGTTTCATCTGGATCCGGTCTGTTGTCAGTTCCCAGAGTCAGAACCAGACATGGAGAAGCTGCGTTCAGCTTCTATACTCCACACGTCTGGAACAAACTTCCAGAAAACCTCAGATCAGCTGAAACCTTCAGTTTATTTAAATCCAGGTTCCAGACCCACCTGTTCTCAGCTGCATTTGAACAGAGTTTGGATTCATCAGTTCACATCTGCACTGTTCCTTGTAAGCTAAAAGTTTTTATCCGTTTTATCTGCTTGTCTGTTTTATCTGTTTCTATTCATCTGATTTTTTTGTTAGTTTTTTTCATGCCTATACTTTTTTTTGCTTCTGCCGTAATGCTTTTAATGTTTTATGTAAAGCACTTTGAATTGTCTTGTACATGAAATGTGCTATAGAAATAAACCTGCCTCACCTTTCAATTCCTGCTTAATTTAAATGTCTATAACTAGTTGCGTTATGACATTTGCACATACAAGGTCAACTCTTCCGATGAACATTTCTCTGAGTATGCCATAATTGTTTGTCAGCAGCAGCAGTTGTAGTCCAAACTGAAAATCTGTCCAAACTTCCAGTCGATTACCTAAAATGTTCAGTTGTTGGTTGAACGAGACAGAGCAGCACAGTCAACAACCTGGAGGGGGCGGGGTGTAAAGTGGCTCATGTGCATTTAAAGGGCCAGCGCTCAAAACTACCTTTCTTGTGTCACTACTAGGGATGCAAATTATTGATTAATTCATTAATCAATAGTTGGTTGCCCTTATCGATCAATTAACGATTAATTGACAGGTGGCAATTTTCCTGAGAACCTGAATTTCTTTTTCAATACGATACTATAAGAATAAAATAAGACACTAAGAATAAAAGCTAAATATTATTTATACACTTCATGATAAAAGCATGTCATATTCCTTAATGATTGATTTATTGAACCATTGGATACAGTCAGTGTTTCCTGTGGAATTCATCTGGTGATGTGACAGTGTGTTATGGGGGGGGTACACGCACGTGCATTTCATGGGGGGGGGGGGGCGGGGGGCACTAACACACACGCGGTACGGCCGGGGTTGTGTGCATGTTGGGGTACGGTGCAGTCCGTGCCTCCACAGAAGTGAAACTGAAACTTTTCACTCATGTATCTTTTCTCCACCTCCTGAAGCTTCACAAATGCTTTACATCCCTGTGGCCTGAATCAGGATCCTGGAGGATGTTTTCAACTTCTGTCACTGACCGTGGACTAGACCAACCTCCAGGGAAATGCTACAATACCGACCCCACATTTGTGCGTGTATTTATTCAGGGGTGCACTGCTCCCATAAACAGACAGGCTGGTCTGTGTTTGGTCCAACATGTCCATAACGACATTCTAACTCATCAACGCCATGATCCGGTTCAATGACCGCGGCGTCGCAGTGTGGACAAACCGCCAGCCTTCGGACAGGTGTGGACAGGCGGAAAAGGGCAACTAACTGACAATTAATAATTTAATCGAGCAAACTCTTATCGACAATTAATCATTAGTCGATTAATTGTTTACATCCCTAGTCAATACTCAAAAATAGGGTTGAAGATGGACCTGCAGAGTTGAATAAATGAAGAATTCAGACCCAAGCAGAGCATTTACAGTTTATGTAGACCACAGGGAAATGTTTGAAAATGCATAATTCCATTTTAAAAAGCTAAATATCACTCCTTTAAGTCTTAAGTTTCAGTTTCACTTTATACGGTCATATGGCGTGCGTGTACTCATTGTGGGTTACATACGGCACTGACACCCCCCCCCATTCCATGATCTCTCTGCTTTGCTGGATCGTCGATACAGTCTAATCCTTCACGATCTAATATCATATCACACACCCCTATTGTCGGGGTAATGTGAATAGAGTTTGACATAATATTTGACTCAACACACTTGGTTTAGTAAGTAAACTGCTGTGGGAAAGAACATTCAGTCAGATAATGGCACATGGAAACAAGCACAGTAAGATGGAGAATAAGAGGGAAAAGGAGAGAGAGAGAGAGCGAGAGATCATGAAAGTTGTCTTTTCAGATGGTAATCGCATGGTCTCTGAACTCAACTGGCATCCAAACCAGGAAAACCGTTTTCTTTGGCAACTGTCAAGTCTCTCTCTCTCCCTCTCTGGAGAACTCTCATGCACACATCCCATCCTCCTCGCCTTCCTTTTATTTTGAAACTCCCCTTCTTTTGCCACGAACATATTGTGCAAATGGAGCAACAGCTGCAAAAGTGTTTCAAAAAGGTGAGAAATGACAATAAAGACGAAACCAAAATCATGAGCACAGTAAAGAAAACAAGTGCATTATAAAACCAAGCCTCTTTATCAAAGACAAACAATAATTTGACGGTCCCTCAGGGCCTCCTTTTACACCGGATGGTAGTGTTTGGCCCTGTTCCATTTCAGAGCTGGCTGATGAACCCGGCCGATTGTGGAACACATGGTTGGCTCCGCACAGTGGACTCGGGTGATTGACACACTGATCAACTACAAAAATGACCAACAATAACAAACAGTTCTGTTTTGGCAGCAGTGTGGCTTTTTGAAGGCAAACCCCTCCAGATTCCTTGCTTTAATTTGCAGCTCTGTGCAATGGTCATCAGTTGCCATAAATCAGTTTAAATGCAGTCATTGTGTCGAGCTTGGATATTCAAAAAACAAGAGAAAAAAAATTTGAACAAAACAGAGGGCAGAGTACGGGTCTAGTTATTTTTCAGACACTTGAGTGACCCTGGTTCATGTTAAATGGGAGGGCTGGCTGTTGGCAGGCTGAACAGGAGGGGATCTGGACCCTCAGATCTGTTGTTTTGGGGTTTTGCAATAATAAGCAGAGCACTCTCAATTTCTCTTTCAACTAAGGTTCACTTCACTTCCCCTGCCAGCAATTAGTCTCCAGAATGCTATTTGTCAAAAGCCGAGCTGTTCGTTTCCACTGGTCTGCCCCCACCAGCT
This sequence comes from Sphaeramia orbicularis, assembly GCF_902148855.1. Lineage (NCBI taxonomy): Eukaryota > Metazoa > Chordata > Actinopteri > Kurtiformes > Apogonidae > Sphaeramia > Sphaeramia orbicularis. The sequence continues at coordinate 1,023,662 of NC_043967.1, forward strand.
CTTGTTACAATTGACTGTTTCCTGCACAGAGAAAGCATAAGCCTATTGGAAGAAGAGGAAGCAGGAGCAGCAGCTGGCCCAGACCACAGCCTGACAATGTGGAGAAATGTCTGAGAATGGAGAGGTGACAAAATGGCATTAACAAACCTGAAATCTGCCACAGTGAGCAGTTCCTACCTCTGGGTTATTAAAAAACAAACAAACACACGCACAAAAAAAAAAACAAAAAAAAAACATGGCTCATAAAGGAAACCATTTCTTGAGGCATTTGGGAGTTCAGTATTGCAGAAAATAGGTCAATCATGGCATGACAACTATTGATTTTCGTTGCAACATCTGACAAAGTAAATGTGCTGTAAACAAATACGATGAAGGAAGCTACTCAATAAAGTAATGAGAGCTGGACTCCTTCTGACAGAGCCGTGAAATGTAGCTTCACAAAACCCCTGAGGTGTTACATCTATATGGCACACGGACTGTCATTTTTCCTCCATTTTCCAGATGATTACAGGCGAGGCATTGGGGTACTTCACCGAGCGCTAGTGAGGTAAGAAACCTATTGTATCTGGGTTGCAAGGGACCTGGAGAGTCATCAAACAGCCAGACATTTTCTTGGTAAATCATCAGCAGAGAGGGAACTTTTGAGAGTGCAATTAACAACCTCAAGGTCAGACTTCTCAGGAGAGTTAGCCCTGAATATAAAAAAACCTCAGGCAGTCTCGCTCTCCCTCTCTCACCGTTATCTTCACCGCTCCACACTCTCAGACACTCTTTCCATCTCCCTCTTCTTCTCTTCACATACATTTCATTCACTCTGCTCCCTTGTTACTCCCAGTCCTCTTTCCACCACCTCCACCACCACCACCACCACCCCAAACTCCATTTCATAGTAAACTTTACTTTGTGTTTCCCCCAGTGCTGGAGTCGGGCTGAAAATCGGTTGCAGGTGTGGAGAGGATGAGAGCCATGGATCTTAATCCTGAGGCAATAATGGAGTTGTGCACTGAAGAGGTCATGATGGGAATATCTGTGAATGGAGCTCAGGCACATACCATGTTCATCACATGTAGGACAAATGAACTTTTCATGTACTTCATTGTGAGAGCTACAGGTTATAAACTGAGTTAAAATAACTTTTTTTTGTTTTGCAGTTGCTTTGACTTAGCACTAGACAAGCACAATAGATCTCAGGAGTCCCAGGCTTTACAGTACTATACATACTTCTACTGAAATCTCATTTCTTTTCTGTTGGCTAAGACGTGGTGTTCCATTAAAAGAAATCTGAAGGGCTATGCACACCAACAAAGATATCAATGGGATTACTTTCTGCAACAGAAATTGGAAGAACATTGTTAGTGTCTAGGGATGTAACGATTACCAGCATAACGATAAACCGCAGTAAAATTGCAGACTGTTAGTATTACCGTTTAAATTCTAATTCTCATGATAACCGTGTTTGATTACTGCACTTTTAGGGGAAAAAACCCTATGTAAAGATCTGCTTTTATGTCAGATATTTGAGTATAGTTTTAATTTATGACAATTTTATTTTTTTATACCTAATATTTAGAACCAATATTCACTTTTAAAGTCTTTGAAAAGGTTCGTTAAGCATCTGTGTGTTATTTATGCAATAAATTACATACATTTTTTAAAACAGATTTCATATTTTTGTGTGTCTTTCTCCTTCTGTGTTGATATAGTAGGTTAAAGTGAAAAAATAATAGGCAGTTGATATAAATGAAGTTGTGCTAAAAAATCTGGTATTGGAATCTGGTACCCGGTACTAGTTTTTTGGTATCTGTTCTGCCGAGGTTCCAAAACGGTGGGAGAGATACTAAAACGTGACGTGTAAACACTGCAGACCACTGGTTGGCCAGAGTTGTCTCTGTGTCATTGTGTCTTCAGTGTGCGACTAGGGCTGTGTATTGGCAAGAATCTGGTGATACCATACAAATCACAATACTAGGATCACGATACAATATATAACGATATATAATGATACTGTTTAAAGGCATTTTTTTGTTTCTTTTTTTAAATGATCATTTCCTTGAAGATTTGAATTACACCAGAAATCTGCACAAATACTAAACACATTTTTATTTGATCCCAACAGGATCTAATGTTATATCACAAAATGTTCGTGTGTTCAAACTGAAATTCTGTTTTACAGACATTACAGTTTCAGATCCTGTTCAAATGTTCTGATTGTATTAGTTCACAACTAACATCAGAACAGTATTTGAGTTCAATCCCAACAAAGGAACTAACATTATTTAATAAAACAGTGTTAAATAATAATAAATAAAACATAAACAAAAACAAAAAAGAACCTCCACAATATCTGCATTTGAATAAATACCTAAAATATCAATACAGTACTTTTTAACATCGATATAATATTGTGAAATGAAATATCGCGATATATTGCAGAACCGATATTTTCTCACACCCTCATGTGCGACCCACCATTAAAAAAAAAAAAAAAAAACCGATTCGGAAGTTTACAGAAAATATACTGGTAGGTTAATCCACATGATGGCAGCCCACAAATCTACGTCCTGGTCAGTTCAAGGAGGTTGAGACATTTCTGTCCTTCGTGGCCAGTAAAAAAATTCAGCATAAGCTTGACAGGGCAACAAGTGAGTTCATCAGCAGTTCTCTGAGCAGATGCCACAGAAGTTACGTGCCAGGTCGCTATGGCGTCCAGGTACTCTACAGTCAGTAGTATTCTGTGACGGAAACAGTCTCCAGGAATAGTACCTGGTACCAGAGTCGAGTCGAGCCGGTTCCACACAGTGAAAACTGTGAGCCCCACAGTTTGTCAACGCCTTTGTCCATCATCAGTTTCTGCAGCTCTTCATACATGGTCGTGTTTCATTGTTTAAATCCAATGTGTCATTCCTGTTGGTTTCTTGTATTTATTCACTGACTGCTTTTCATTTGATTCACAAATACAGACACATAATTATTCACTAAATCTCTTTCCATTTCACTTATTGGCATTTATCTTAAATCAAGACAGCAATCCTCGAACTTCTCTTCGACTCCCAGGCATAGAAACTTTTCTGTGAGGTTTTTTTGTGCGGACAGAAAATCATACATTTTCCTTTTATGCAATTAAATTATGCAAATATTTAGACCCACTTCATCATCACCACTGTTATCACACTTTACCACAGCAGTTTGATGTAGTAACTATGACTTATTGTAACATAACTACCTGAACTGTTGATTGAGGAGCTGATATTCTGAGGTGTTTCTGACAAACACCTGAAGTTAGCCAACAACTTCTGAACCAGAACTGAGCAGTTTGCCAAAGCCTCTAACACTTGTTTCTGAAGCTGTGTTTAGTTGCTGTTTTCAATCTAATGTAGCACTTCAATTTTCTGTATTAATTCAGTTAATTCAACAAATGTTGAGGATTCAAGTTTATTTTCTGGATTTACATTAGGGGGGTTTTCTGTGCAAACTGAAAATGTGAATAAAACTGCTGGAAACACACCAAGGTTACTATCCTTAACGAAAACTAACAAAATGACGAAAACTAGAATTGAAAAAAACATTTTTGTTGACTAAAATAAATAAAAACTATGCAAACCTGCTCTAAAAACAAATTAAAACTAACTGAATTAAGAGAAAAAAGTCTAAAACAAAATAAAACTAAACTATAATGAAAAATCCAAAACTATTAGAACCTTCAAACACACATACAGTTATGGCCACAGTTTTTGTTCTTGGTGTGGATGACCCATAAGAAGGTATAAACTACCTAAACTTAAACTTGAACTTATGAATGACATTTAAAGTCTACATGACAATATTCATCACTTTAACCAGCACCACAACAAATGATGGGATGGGAGGCCAAATTCAAGTCATATCTAGTCGTATACTGAGCACATACAGACCTGCTGTGACGATGCCAAAGGCGTCCTCCCTACATACCGCCTTGACATACAGTTACTTTTTCCTTTTGTACCTGGCAGGAGAAGACTAAATCCCTTAATGGGAGGTATAGAATGAAACAGATTCAGCTCTGCACCAGCTGGTAAAGCACACCACAAAAACACAAGATGACAACTTTAAGTAAACGTCTGAGCTGGTATGTCACAACACAAAAGACTGTGGATGTATTTTTATCCCAGCTGTCTCTAACCCTACACAGCTCACAGACTGTTTTTTACTCATCTGAGAACTACTGAAGACGATTTCCAAAATGACTGGTCAGATCAAAGACAAGCATTCCTGTTGGCCAGGGAGTCGGTTTGATTCTGACATCGGTGGGGACGCAAAAGTGCTTGAAGGCAGCACTCCTGAAAGTTGATGTTTTTTTTGCATTTGTGATCATAATTTCAAGCAAAAAAGGCTTTTACTTTCAATTATTACATGGAATTTATTCCCCAAAAATATGGATAAAATCACATCTAGAATCACTTTTACAATCTGAGGTTTTATTGTATTTTCCCCACAAATTTTCTTTGTTTTTTTAAACAGCTGCTCTTCCATAGAAATACATGAAAATAATAAGTAAAGTAACTTTTCAAAGTGTTTCTGTTTGTCATTAAATAGTGTCTTTTCTTCAGTATCTGTGTTGAGCCTCTACAGTTCTAGACCCTTGAACTAACTTACACTGGGACTCCTATACAAGTGTCTTCTGTCCAGTTTTCTTTTCTTTGACGTCCTTTACATCCTAATTACCGAGCACACACACACACGTCCAAATGTCCATGTAAATGACTCCACTGATATTCAAATCTGTCTAGTTGATGTGACTCAGGCAGAACAAATACAAACATATTGAAAACTGACGTTAGCGCTCCAACTGCAGGTTCCTTTTACAAGTAGATGGAGTGACAGCGGGGACGACCAATCACATGTACGTCAGCAAAACCAAAGAGCCAATCGGACAGTGATATTTACGTTAGAGGCGGGACTTCTAGCAGAGACCGATTGTCAACCCTTTGTGTGCCAGAATCATGGACTAAACACTACAGACAGCAGTTGGACTGATAGCACTGGTCTACAATTTTTTAGAAATGATTTGCTTCAGAGATTAAATGTGCTAAATGTTACGTATTTTAATAAGATTAATTGGAAAATAAATGACAAAAGTGCCAGTTTGCTGATGTTTTCAAGGTATATGATTAAGTGTTATTACACATATATATTGGTTTATGTACATTTATATAGTAGTTTTATAAATCTTCCACTAAATAGAACCTGTAAAGTGAATGTATTCTAATGTGCAGACAGTGTTTTGACGTAGATCCTGTAGCTCTGAGACAAATATTCCTTTTGAGTCAAACCCATTCTCTCATTAATTCTTGAATTTCACATTTTGACCCAAGGCTGTATCTTGGAAAGTTCAGCCAACCAGCATTTTTGACTTGATTTTTCTTTATCAGTGACTCTCATGTGGTAAAATTTCATTACTTTTATTCTGGAAGTATTTTCGTTGTAGACCAGTGTAATGACTACACAGTAGTGAATGGATGTTGGTAGGGACGGGTCCCTAGCCTCCCTACGCAATTCTACGCCCCTGTCTGTTGGTAATTTTAGCAAGGAAGACAACTCAGGTATGAAACACAAAATTTAGGGAGCATTTTTTACCCTAAAAAATTAAAAATATATTTTTGTTTTCAATGAATCAGTGAAAATTACACATCGAAGAAAAAATTTTGGTTGATCTGACATAAAGACAATCTCCTATGCCTTTCTTGTTGTCAGATGGTCTCATTTGGAGGATAAACAGGAACTTATAAAATGCAAGTCCCCGAGGGGAGGCTGAACTTACACAAGGGCAGGAAGATAATCAATAAGACATTTCACTATAACTATATGAGCATCAATATTGTTGCAATCGCTAAGCAAGAAGGAAATCATAGCTGGGCATAAATAAAATTTCTGTCTAGAACAGATTTTTCTTACTAATGGGTGACTGGAGAGAACACAATCAATGATTCATCACCAAATAACTTAAATGTAAAGCAAGGCTCCACATGCTGTAATAAAGCTGGTCAAATGGGTCGCTTGGCCTGTACTTTTCAGCAAGTTGCAATCGATTGAACTCATCCAGTAGGAAGAGGACAAGTACTGACAAAAGAATGTTCAGTAACAGCTTGGTGGTTTACAAGGGATTAGTGTTTCACATTTACAACGGGAAGAGTTGTTTCTTCATTAGGTGGTATTTTGCTGCCATGGACTGCTGCTTACTAATGTTTAATTGCCATATTGTTGTCCTGCTCCAGTGGTGGATTATGTTGACAATCTGAAAATGTTTGTATTTCGGAAAAAGATGTGAGAGCAATCACTGAAGACATGAGGAAGCAGCTCATGCATCATAACACAATACATGCTTTCATTTGTGTAAAATGCATTCCACACGAGCAGATACGGCTGTTAGAAAATATTGGTTCTGCAATATATCGCAATATTTCATTTCGCAATGTTGTATCAATATTAAAAAGTACTGTATCGATACGTTTAGATATTTATTCAAATGCAGATATGCCGGAGGTCCATTTTTGTTTTTTTGGTTTTCTTTATTGTTTATATCTTATTTATTATTATTCAACACTGTTTTATTAAATAATGGTTATTTGATGCATCTTAAAAGCACTTTTTACTGTCTGAGAGAAGCACATTCTGGAAGAGTTTTATACTTTCTTCCACATACAATTATTGTAGATAACATTTATCAGACATTTATCAAGACAGTGGTAGTCGTTTGTTTACCTGCTTTACGAGTTTCAGCTACTTCCTGTAGCCTTCGTCAAAGAGACGAAGAGAGAGGCAGATGTTAGTTCCTCTGTTGGGACAAAAATACTGTTCTGATGTTTGCTCTGAACTAATAGAATCTGAACATTTGAACAGGATCTGAAACTGGAATGTCTGTAAAACAGAATTTAAGTTTTACCACAGGAACATTTTGTGATATAGAATCAGATCCTGTTGGGATCAAATAAAAATGTGTTTAGTATTTGTGCAGATTTCTGGCGGAATTCAATTCTTCCAGGAAGTAATCTTTTTTTAAAATAAACAAAAAAATTGCCTTTTTAACAGTATCATGATACATTGTATTGTGATCCTAGTATTGTAATTTGTATGGTATCGCCAGATTCTTGCCAATACACAGCCCTACTATCAGATGGATTATCTACCCAACTTTACTGAACATGAAAGAGATAGCTGTTCTCCCACACAAGCTGCAAGCACATTTGTTCATACATCTCACTCAGCAATAGGGATGCAGGATATTTAAGGCCACAGTGTCTTTGTTGCAGAGCAGAAAGGCACACAAATGAGTAACTGAGTTGTTGTGTTAGTTTGTGGAATTAAGTCTTTCCTGCAGATTTAAAAGCAGCAGCAGCAGCAGCAGCAGGACACTTCATACAAAGTTCAGCAGGTTAAAGTGAACAAATAGAACAGTTTCAGTGATACCAGACTGAAGAATCACTAAAAACCCACTGACAAAAAAAGGCTAGCTCGGCCACCTCAACACTTATGACTCATGATGCACAGCAGTGAAGCCTTCATACCAGGGGTGACAGGAACTGCCGGCCTGAAGATGACCCCCCCATCTTTGATTTACTACAGGACTACCCTATTACTCAATACTCAGTATTTACAAAAGTAAGCAGTAACATCTGTTGGACCCTACCAGACATAAGTGACAGCATTGCACATTAAGACTGGATATGATCTGCCAAAAAAAAAAAAGAGGAAAAAAACCCGAGTGGCACAACTTGGTTGATCCTGAACGATGATTCGGTCCCAACTTGTGTCTGAACAGCACAAAGACTTTGCTCTGAATATTGAGCAGAGCATCGTTTCATTGACACCATCTAGTCCTGCCTTCAGCCCTTTCCTTAATCTCTGTGATTTACTGGCCTGAGGTACTGGTTTCACAATTTCACTAACCTAAAGGACTTTGACAAATAATGGAATCAAGTGAAAAGTAAATATGGTAACAAAGACAAGAAACAAGTTAGCGCTGTGAAATAAGTATAAATAAACTTGATTAGTGGGCTTTACAGTTTGCTACTACAGCAACTGTAATGTCCTTAAAATTGTCCTGCCACACAAAAAGGTTTTTACTTGTACTTTTTGAAATCTGTTCGGTCCATAGGTGTTTGTGTTACGTAGTGAATTTGAAAATCAACTGCTGCCTCCTCTGTCTGCTACTGACACTGAAAAGAAATAAGTGGAGAAATCAGGTCAATTATTAAAGCTGGTCAGTGTGACGCGTTAATGCCTGAGCTCATTACTATTCATGAGCTCGCCCCAGGTGAGACCACGCCCACAGAATTCATCTAGCTCAGTGACACTTTTCCTATACAGTAAGCTGGGGCGCCATAAAGGGGGAGGGGGGGTGAACATGACAAATTCATGGGGCCCAGCATTCCCAAGGACCCATAGAGGAGTGGAGGGGGCCCAGTGGATACAGGTTAGAAGGTGGGGAAATTCTGTGTAAGAGAAGCTCTCAGCCAGGCTCTCATTGGCTAGCTGTTAGCCAATCAGAATCAAGCAGATTAGCATGTTGAATATTCATGAGAACTGGCGCAAATCGAGCTGAGTCTTCCAGCAGGCTTTCATTACCACAGTAGAATGGATAGAAACTTGGTAACCAAGTAATTGTTTTCCACAAAAAATGTTACAGACTCCATGGTAGAACTTCAGACATTACCATAAAAGTAATGAAATATGTGTGGCAGGGCACCTTTAACACTTGGCTCTGCAGTTTAGTATGATACAACTGTTTTAAGTCAAAACTTCAAGTCCTCTAAACCATAAACCAGGGATGTCAAACATGCGTCCCGGGGGCCAAATCCGGCCTACCAAAGGTTCCAGTCCGGCCTCTGGGATGAATTTACAAAGTGTAAAAATTCCACAGTCCAGGCTGTGGAACTCATTTTAGTTCAGGTTCCACATCCAGACCAATCTGATCTACAGTCAAATAATAACAGCAGAAGAACCCACAAAAAAGAATGACTGTAGATTTTCTTCTGGGTTTGATGTGAGAAAAAAAAAAATCTTACATTATGCCGATAAATAATGACAACTTCAAACCGTTTCCTCCGCCAGGAGGTATTGTGATCACTTTGCTTTGTGTGCGTGCATGTATGTCTGTTAGCAAGAGAACTCAAAAACTTATAGATGGATTTTCAGGAAATTTTCAGGAAATGTTGATACTGGCACAAGGAAGGAATTATTCAATTTTGGTGTTGATTGGGGGGGGCAGATCTGTCTTGGCAGAGCTCTGCATTCTCTGAGTGCTTTTCTTGTTGTCTTTGTTTTAGTGCAAAAAATAACATTAAATTCTGAAAATATTTACATTTACAAACTATCCTGTAACAATAAAATGTGAATAACCTGAACAAATATGAACAACCTGAAATGTCTAAAGAAAATTCAGCCCAATTTGAACGATTTTCTTCCTGTTCCTCAGTGTTTAGTGTCTTTGTAGATCTGATCCAGAATGCACATGGAGAAATGATAAGCTGAGGCAAAATATTGTTAAAACTGCACTGATTTTTCTGAAGAAATTTCAGTTTTTTCAGGTTATTCACATTTTTTTGTTTGGAAAGTTTATAAAAGTAAGTATTATCATAATCTAATGGGGTTTTTGCACTAAAACAAAGACAACAATTTGGAGTTGTCATTATTTATAGGTTATTCTGTTATTATTTTACTGGTCCGGCACACTGCAGATCAAATTGTGCTCAATGTGGCCCCTGAAAGAAAATGAGTTTGAGAGCCCTGCCATAAACAAATTACAATAAACAGACTTAAATAAACCTTCTATACTAGCCACATAAATGTTACAAATAAACCCTTAGGCAGCCTTGTCTCTATCATTGTCTCTATGGGAAACACCACAGTGTAACTTGTATGATGGTATGTAATAAAATATACATGTAATGGAGTAAAAGTGATTCCTGTCAAATGGTATCATGTTTAGTGGGCTGCCAAAATGGCTTCAAAGAGTCTATGAAAAAAAATCAGATGTCAGGCCCAATGAAGTGTCCTATTTTTGTGATGACATATTTATGTCATAAACTCTAGATGAACTTTGCCTATATGAGCCCCGGCCAAACTCCCTCTAGGACTGGAGTCATACAGACTGTCACAGACCTGACGTATGGTACACAAATGCACAGACCGTCTTACCTAGCATGAGGGACATCAATGCTGGATGACACCACCTTGCGTTTCTGCTCCAACAGGGACACAGATCGGGTGTCGGGGTCCCGGCTGACACGCTTTACTTCAACCACTCGCTGGTCATCCGCTGCCTCTGGGCTGAGTGAGCCACCCTCCAACTTCTGGCTGTCTCCATTGCTGGAGCAGTGCTGTAGAGAGATGCAAAGACGACTAGGTCAGTCTACAGCCCTTTTTACGCAGCACTTCTGTTGCGGGAATATTTCGCCTTTGTTCCAGAACGTCTGTGTACAGGAAAAGGTGAGATCATTTGGTCCCACCTTTATCGTGGCTTTGTAATGCCTCTGGAAGTAGTAACAGAGCCGTGATAAAGGTAGGATCATGATTCCAGGACACTATGTAAAGGAACACCTCTGGTTCCATCACACCTGGAGGCCATTAGATCATTATGAGGCTTCTGCAGAGCTTAATGATGAGCTGATCACCAGCTGAACCAGGTGTGCTGGAAGAGGGAAATATCTAAACCATGCAGGATACCAGCCCTCGAGGGCGGGACTGGAATCTTAGACAGATGTCTAAGCAGTCCATGCACCATACACATGCTGAAGGTGAACCAACATGGCAGCTAAGAACAGCATCACACATACAAAGCCAGAGTTGGAAGACCCTCCATCTTCTGTAAGATTTCCAATTTGGGAGCATTTTAGATTCCCTGTAAGTGGGGGGGGGGCTTATTTCAGGAAAATTTTCAGATTCAACTTTAGCCCTGATTTTCTAATGCTCTCATGTCTTGGGAATACAAAAATGTGACAAAATTTCCAATCAAGCCCAACCCCCCCCCCCCCCATGAAAATTACTTTTTCAACCCTGAAAACATGGGATTTTTGTCAACTTTCAAACCTTCTTCACTTCTGATGAAGTACAATGTGTCAATCTGCTCATGCTGGGCCCTTAAGTGTTTTTTGTGACACATGTCATGTCTTCAGAGTGCTTTGCACTAAAAAAGGTGTAGAGTCAAGGTCCAGTTATAGGTCAAAGGTCACCCAAATGGTCCAAATGCATATTTGATGGAATTCAGCTGTTCATGTGGGTTCTTCCAAATGCTGGGCTCAGGTTCTCTCCTCAGAACACATCTACTGACCACAAACAACTGATATTCAATCAGACACATTAAACACAACTATTTACTCATGTATTCTCCATACAGACATGTTAAAAAGAACAAACAGCAGTTTCTCATGACTTTGACATTTACTTGTATATGTCCTGTTGCAGGCGACACAGTGGTGCAGTGGATAGACCTGGTGCCTCACAGACAGAAGGTCCTGGGTTCAATTCCAACACCAGTCCATGGGGGTGGGACCTTTCTGTGTGGAGTTTACATGTTCTCCTCGTGTCTGTGTGGGTTCTCTCTGGTACTCTGGCTCCTCCCACCATCCAAACACATGCTCTGATAGGTTAATTGGTTAATCTAAATCCCCCATAGGTGTGAATGTGAGTGTGACTGTTTGTCTGTATATGTTCAGTCTGTGATGACCTGGTCACATGTCCAGGGTGAACCCCACCTTTGCCTGTAAGTAGCTGGGATAGGCTCCGAACGACCCCTGTGACCCTAGTGAGGATAAAGTGGGTTCAGAAAATGAATGAATGAATGAAGTGTTAGTGATTCCCTCCTAAATGTGTGCTAGTGTTTCCTCCACACTAATGGTGGCAAATTTAAATGGAATGTACATGTTGCAATATTTTAGTCTCTAATGTGCCTTTAAAGGGCCAAAGGCCTTGGGGGGTCCCACCAGGAAACCAGAGGGAACAGAACTGAGGACAGATTTGATCAAATGTCAGAATGGTGTGAATTTTTGAAAAAACTCAGCATTTTGGTGACCTTTAACCTACAACATGACCTTGACTGTTCATAGTACAAAGTACTGTTACGATACAATATGGCGCTGACAAGATCATTAACTGTCCCATCATGAACATATTTATACACTGCACTGGACAAAAGAGTGGAGAAGCTGGGAAAGTTGCGATTTTCAGAGTTAAAAAAGTAATTTTCGAGGTGGGGGTTTTGGATGAAAACTTTTTTTAAAAATGACACAGGAGTGCTTAGAACATCTTGTTGCATCAGAAAATCAGAGCTAATGTGATATTTGATATTAAGACACCCCCCCCCACACACACACACACACACACTGTAAGTTATGTCAATAGAGTGAGACAAGTAGACAAAATTAGAGTGATACGCCGGCATTGTTTTGTGAAGATCAGTTATATTTCTAGCAACACATCCAGTTTGTGAAATTGGTCTCCTTCACTGTATCAAAAATGTATCAAACTGAAGACTCCTATAACGAAAGCATTCTTAACTGAAAGTTTTCTGTATCGTTACACCCCTATTAGTTTTGTTATCACACACAATACAAACTGTTGAAATAATCGGATAATACATTCATTCATTCATTATCTGAACCCGCTTTATCCTCACTAGGGTCATGGGGGTCGCTTGGAACCTATCCCAGCTACATAGGGGTGAAGGCGGGGTTCACCCTGGACATGTGACCAGTTCATCACAGACTGAACATATAGAGACAAACAATCCCTGTCACATTCACACCTATGGGCAATTTAGATTAACCAATTAACCTATCAGTGCATGTGTTTGGATGGTGGGAGGAGCCAGAGTACCAGAGAGAACCCACGCAGACACGGGGAGAATATGTAAACTCCACACAGAAAGGTCCCACCCCCATGGACTGGGGTTGGAATTGAACCCAGGACCTTCTTGCTGTGGGGCACCAGGTCTATCCACTGCACCACTGTGTCACTCTCTGATAATACAATATAACTTTAATATAACAGCAGATAAATACTGTTCATCTTACGTGTGCAACTCTGTGTGCATCCCTAAACAGTGCATGAGTAGAACATGTCAAAGTGACCCCTAACTTCACATCACAGCTTGTAAAAAAAATCCCACAACAGCAAGTCATAGACAGGAAAGGCATTGCAACTATGGCTAACTGAACAGTTTCTCCCAGTGGAGCAGTGGAATGAAGGTCAATGCTACGGAACTGCCTGGATTTATCTTTGGTTTTCTTTCTCCTACTATCAACAGCTTGTGACCTACATTTTAATAATAGTCATGTTTACATTTAAAACGGTTAAAGGATTACACGGTCCAATATGGTTAAAGGAACCTGCAACGTTTTGTACTCAAAAAAAGCTTAAAAGCTTTTGTACAGTGGTGGTTACCCACTTTCATTTTTTGAGATACAATGTTCTGGCAGCAACAACATCTAAGTCATTAATAAAAATATACTGCAGACTGCATCCATGACATATGAAGCCGACTGACTGCCACTCAGTAAAAAATGTCATAAATCCAAAAACTATTTCATGCCAACCATCTGTAGATCATCTACATACATACAGAGCTAGGGTTTCTGACAGGACACTACAAAAACTGATCATGGGTACAGTATTTAAAGAGACTTACATACACTTGTCATTCTTCAGGATGTTTTATTTAGAAAAAGACTCCTTCCCCAACACCCCCCCCCCCCCAAAAAAAAAAAAAGATAATGGTCATTGTCAATCACACAAGGAAGCAGCTGGGAAACAAGACTTGAGAAGTTACAGGTGAATCTTTGTATGAAGTGAAATGCAGTAATAAATGTAATGTGGCTCTGGGGTTACTTATTTTTGTAGCATCACAGTGGAAAACAGCATATAGTAAGAACTGAACCGTATGCTATTTTCAGGCCTGACACCTGACACATTTTTAAATTAGCAGCATTTTTACAAACTGATTTGGTTTATCAGATATCAGTATTGGTATTAGTATCAACGCTCTTCTTTTAATGTGCTAAATAAACGGTAAATTCTACCCAATTAACTGAAATTCAGATGAAGTCAATTATCCTCGCATCATGAACTGAATCTTAAAGTTCAGGTCAGAGTGAGCTCAGGTATACAGCTTTTGGAAAATGAGCACTACTGTTACTTTAATGACTTTGGGGACAAAAAAAGTCTGTTGAATTGTAATCAATGGAACATAATGTACATTTAGTCTGCTACAGGGGAGGAACAACAGAGAAGCCCACATGACATGACACAGGAAATGAGTCTCCCATGAAGCACCTTGTTTCCTTCAACTGTCTTCGGTTCATCCCTGAGTCCCTGTGAATGTTTCCACATCTCAAGAAAATCCCACAAGGTGCTACTGAGATATCTCATTCCTAAGAATGGACAGACTTGAGGTCACACCAACCTTGATCTTTTACCTTTGGCCACCAAATCTTGTCAGTTCACCATTGAGTTTTGCCAGATTTTAAAAACACGCTGAAGACATTGATCAGATTTTAAATGTAATGGAAAGGGATGGACATACACTGATGAAAGAAAGGAAGAAAGCATAGGGGGTGGCCAAGTGGGAACGGATGGATAGCTGTACTACATTTTTGTTTGCCCTTTCACATTTATTTATGGTAGAAAGATGATTGGTAACTCATTTTGCAGGGAATAATGAACACTTTTAGATGTGTGATTGAAAAAAATGTTTTAACCTAATTTTCTGGCTTGAAAATACCAAAACCCCTCAGTAACAGATGGACAGAAAATTAACATTGTTTTTGACCACTGCCTTAAAGTGCAGTTCAAATTTTCATAAAACTGTAAAACCTTTACTGTTGGTCCTCTAGGGTGTCTATTTTGCAAAACAGTCAACAGTTTGTATTTTTTTCAATATATAAGGGCATAAAATAGCAAAAGATTTGCTAAGTGTTTGGGTAACAGATGGACACAGCCATTACAGTAACAGATGGACAAGGGAGAATAACAAGTTTCAATTGTTTATTCAGCATAGGCCATTTATTAGTATATACATTACATACTGTATATAATATCTACAAAGTCAAATCCCTTAAAGCAACGTACGACTTTCATCACAATTTTTTTTTTAATTTGTAAAACCCAAGTGAGAGCCTGATTATCACTAATCCATTAGTCTTTCTGTGCTTTCGCACCTGAATCACTTCCTTCACATTGAACAACTTCACAGATGACTCCATCATAAACACAGTCCGCTTGTTTACAAAACAAACTGAAACATCACTCAGGCCTTTTTGGAACTTTTGTTGCAAACTGCATTTTGGGAATGGGAATTCCAAGCAGCAGCAATTTCGCTGTCTCTTCGTGAGCGCTGAACCCAAATGTCACCTTTACCTCCATCCATGGCCATACTCATTCTTTAAAACAACACTGGTGGACTGTATAATTTTTACATTGTAGCGATCTGACTTGTTTTCTTGCCAAATCTGTGAAAAAACGCTTTTGCTTCCCACAATGCACTATGCGACAAAATCGGGACATTTCTAGTTGAAATGTGCTCAAAAAGTTCAAAAAGTACTTATATACACACACTGAAATAATTTAACCAAGTTTTATTTTGAAAAACCAAATAAAATAACACCCACAATGTACTTCCTGTTGGCAGAAACATTAAAATACTAACATGTAAATATCAAACAACAAATGTGCATTAAAGATGGCACCTTATGGCCATAAGAGGTAACTGCACTTTGTGTAAATTGTAGATAAGAACCAAGAATACTTTTCTTTACATTCAGCACTCCAGACTAGATCTAGTCTTACAGATTTCAGAACTGGTACAGAGAGAACACTTTCACTGTTTCATGGACCTGATCTAGAAATCAAATGTGCATATTAAAGAAACACTACCATTTGTGTGTGAAGTGTCACCCCCCTTCACAGAGATTTTTTTGTGCAGACAGGTTGAACATACTCAGTTAGTTTCCCCTCAGCATCCTTTAAAAATCCAAAATATGTCCAGCCTTTCAACTTTGTCCTTTTAGCTGGGGGGGGGGGGGGGGGATGTCTCCTGACTGCTGTCCATGCAGGCAGAGTTATACACCTGACCAGGTACCTGTGTAACCTGCAAAAACATGCAGGAAAGGGCAAAAAAACAGAAGAATTTTCACAGGTATGGGCATGGGTAAAATCAGATGAAATGCAGGCAGGTAATGGGCACGGAAGTGAAAAATAAAAGAAGATTCATGGATGAAAATAATTTGCAGGACATTTAATGATGATGATCTAATTTCACTGTGGTTGATCCACAGCTGGTTTGTTTTATTGTGAAGTGAGCTTCACCTCTGTTTACATCCAGCCACAGATGTCACTGAGCAGCACATATTACAGATTTATTAAAGGCGTGCAGTTTAGCCAAAAATAAAGCCCTTAAAAGTGAGTTCCTGTGTAGACAATGTGTTTAATCACAGGTAGAGTCGGGTTGTGGGTCTAATGTACACGGGTACAGGCAGGTGCAGACTGGACATGAAAAAAAATGCAGGTAGCGGGTCAGGTTGCGGTACTCAGCTGCGGTACTACGAGCGGGTGCGGGTTTGGAAAAGTGGACCTGTGCAGGACTCTGCGTGCAGGTGTTTTCCACCATGTTTTCAGAGGCAAATGATTTCATTTGACTTATGATCTGATGCTATATGAACACAATTTGGCTGACTGAAAACATTGCAAGCTGCGCATGCCTGCCTGGACTGCTGCTGCTTCTCCAGGAAATGAGCAGTATCACCCTAAGTTTTTCAAAATGCAGTCATTAAACATGGTTATAATGATGGTTATCCTACTGTAATGGATGTTCTGTGTCCGACGCATGTCCGATGTGTGTCCGGATGTTTGTCCCGATGTTGCAGCACGGGAGGGCGTACGGGTGCAATGCCGCTGTTGCACCAAGGGAGGGCACTATTGTACAATGGCACCACGGGTACAATGCCGCTAGTAATGATAATTAGAATTTGGAACAGTAATACTAACCATCAGGAATTTTACCGCAGTTTTTCATTATACCGGTAATCATTACATCCCTAAACTGCAGTGATGGACAAAGAATGCCAACATAAATTTATGCTGAATCTAAGTATTTTTTTTTTAATTGTAAAAAAAATACAACTTGTGCTGGACACTAGAAGTAATGTACTTTCAAAACATATACGTCTTCAAAAGATGATTTTAATTTTTTTTTTACCTACATGTTAACCTTCCCTTGGCCAGCCCCCATAATAAAAAAAAACAAAACCACTAGCATCATCTCTTCTCTTACACAATGAACGGCATACTTCTAGACATGAACACTTGCGTACACCTACATGTACCTACACACTCACACACACTCTGTATCTCTGCAGGTAACCATCAGGCTCTTATAAACAATGCACTAACAAAAAAAGGCCAAAACAGAGTCAGACTGACAGACACAGCTGCCCACATCAACAAAGCACTGACAGATATGACATACAGGCCAGAGTGTGCATGTAGTATGTGTGTGTGCATGTGTATGTGTGTGTGTGTGCATGTGTATGTGTGTGTGTGTGTGCATGTAGTATGTGTGTGTGCATGTGTATGTGTGTGTGTGTGCATGTGTATGTGTGTGTGCATGTAGTGTGTGTGTGCATGTAGTATGTGTGTGTGCATGTGTATGTGTGTGTGTGTGTGCATGTGTATGTGTGTGTGTGTGCATGTAGTATGTGTGTGTGCATGTAGTGTGTGTGTGCATGTGTATGTGTGTGTGTGTGCATGTGTATGTGTGTGTGTGTGCATGTAGTATGTGTGTGTGCATGTAGTGTGTGTGTGCATGTAGTATGTGTGTGCATGTAGTGTGTGTGTGCATGTAGTATGTGTGTGTGCATGTAGTATGTGTGTGTGCATGTGTATGTGTGTGTGCATGTAGTGTGTGTGTGCATGTAGTATGTGTGTGCATGTAGTATGTGTGTGCGCATGTAGTGTGTGTGTGCATGTAGTGTGTGTGTGCATGTAGTATGTGTGTGTGCATGTAGTGTGTGTGTGCATGTAGTATGTGTGTGTGTGTGTGTGTGCATGTAGTATGTGTGTGTGCATGTAGTGTGTGTGTGTGCATGTAGTGTGTGTGTGCATGTAGTATGTGTGTGTGTGTGCATGTAGTATGTGTGTGCATGTAGTATGTGTGTGTGCATGTGTATGTGTGTGTGCATGTAGTGTGTGTGTGCATGTAGTGTGTGTGTGCATGTAGTATGTGTGTGCATGTAGTATGTGTGTGCGCATGTAGTGTGTGTGTGCATGTAGTATGTGTGTGTGCATGTAGTGTGTGTGTGCATGTCGTGTGTGTGCGCATGTAGTGTGTGTGTGCATGTAGTGTGTGTGTGCATGTAGTATGTGTGTGCATGTAGTATGTGTGTGCGCATGTAGTGTGTGTGTGCATGTAGTGTGTGTGTGCATGTAGTATGTGTGTGTGCATGTAGTGTGTGTGTGCATGTAGTATGTGTGTGTGTGCATGTAGTATGTGTGTGTGCATGTAGTATGTGTGTGCATGTAGTATGTGTGTGTGCATGTGTATGTGTGTGTGCATGTAGTGTGTGTGTGCATGTAGTGTGTGTGTGTGCATGTAGTATGTGTGTGCATGTAGTATGTGTGTGCGCATGTAGTGTGTGTGTGCATGTAGTGTGTGTGTGCATGTAGTATGTGTGTGTGCATGTAGTGTGTGTGTGCATGTAGTATGTGTGTGTGTGTGTGTGCATGTAGTGTGTGTGTGTGCATGTAGTATGTGTGATCCGGATCATTATCTCAAAGCACAGTAACACATTTAGACTCAAATAGAAAAGCCAATGGTACTCTAGTCACTCGTCCACATAAACACACACAAACACACACCATGAGAACATTTTACTTAGATTAATGAGGTAAAAACAAGAACATAACAAATGAGCATCAAGTGACGCTCATGATAAAATCTGGTCACATGAATGCTCAGTGGTGCGAAAAATGCTCTGTGAAAACACAGGACTTGAGTAAAACAACAAGATGGATTATGCAGGCTCGGTGAAGAATAGATGTTGTGTGTAGAGCACTCCTCAGATAAAACCCAACTGCCATCCCTTCACTGAGCTCTTGAATGATGGCATTTCAGAGTCAGGAAATTTTGCGGCACACCAAATTGGTTGTGAAATGTGAGTTACATGTGTCAAAGCCAGTGTGTGTACGTGTGCGTGAACTAGGGATGGAACGATATGAAAACTTCATATCACGGTTACTGTGACCAAAATTATCATGGTTATCATTATTATCGCAGTATTGTTGAAATTATGCTCAAAATGTTCAAAAAGTACTAATACATACACTGAAATAATTTAACCAAGTTGTATTTTGAAAAAAAAATTATGAATAATACTAATACTAATAATACTGATAATAATAATAATAATAA
This sequence comes from Sphaeramia orbicularis, assembly GCF_902148855.1. Taxonomy (NCBI): domain Eukaryota; kingdom Metazoa; phylum Chordata; class Actinopteri; order Kurtiformes; family Apogonidae; genus Sphaeramia; species Sphaeramia orbicularis. The sequence continues at coordinate 1,043,097 of NC_043967.1, forward strand.
TAATAATAATAATAATAATAATAATTTGCACAATGTACTTTCTGTTGCAGAAACATTCAAATATTAACATGTAAAAATCAAACATACAAATGTGCATTAAAGATGACACCTTATGGACACTGTGTGACCATTCTCCAGATCAAGTTTGAGTTGTTTTAGTTTTTCAGAGATAGACAGATAGAATGATAGAACGATAGAACAGATAGAATGATAGATAGAACGATAGAACGATAGAACGATAGATAGAACGATAGATAGAACGATAGAACGATAGAACGATAGAACGATAGATAGATAGATAGATAGATAGATAGATAGATAGATAGATAGATAGATAGATAGATAGATAGATAGATAGATAGATAGATAGATAGATGCTTCTCCAGGAAATGTGCAGTACCTTGAGTTTTCAAAGTAATCGGTAATCAAACACAGTTATCATTATCATTACAATTTAAACGGTAATACTAACCATCAGGAATTTTACCGTTATACCGTTTATCGTTATACCGTTTATCGTTATATCGGTAATCGTTCCATCCCTAGCGTGAACAGAACAAATACTCAGTGTCCTCCCCCCTTCTCTTTATCTCTCACTCGTCTGTTCTCCACTAGTAAACACATGCTGTGAACGTCCTAACCCCCTCAGTCTGACCAGTAGTGTTTCAAGCAGTAAAGTTCTAGTCCCTGTACAGGTCAAAGGTCATACTGAAGCAGGCTGTCATAAACTGACCATAAATGGAGTCCCACTGACCAGATGTCAAGTGTGTCTCTGTTGCTTGAAGCGTCAGATTGACCACCTTAAAGGATTGAGTGATACAATGAGAATTATTGTTATTAAAAACATATTTTGACAATTCTATCCTAAAAGACATTTTAGACAAAAACTCTTTGAAATGACATCATACTCATTTCAGTTACTGTGACCTGATACTGTGAAAAACTTCATCTGCTACCTAGATGTTTTTGACTTGACTGACATTTTTATCGTCTTTTGTCATGTCTTTTACATTTACTTCCTGTTACATTTTTTTGTCATGTTTTTGTCTCAAATACCAACAAGGAATTCTATAAAATCCTGGCAGAACTTGGTTCCAATAGTGGTTGATGGAAAACATAAACTGGGCTGGACAACCTGGACAACAGATCATAAGACGATCTTTGGAGGTAGAATTACAATCCACATTCTGAATCCCAATTTTCTCACCTCTCATAAAATGTAGGTAGTTAAACCAAATTAAAACAAGTTCCTCTATTTTCTCTATTCAAGGTACAAAATCTGAAACAAAATAAATCTGAAACAGATGATGACAATGTAGGTGGGAGTCATTTTTTATTTTCCAGATGTCATTAACTCCTGCTGAAAAGCCTAATACTAGCCACTGGAGCCGTACTCTGTCAATTTCAACCTTTGTAAAATGTCGAATTGGCACTGATTGACACCACTAACATAGGGGGCCGGTTTAGGCAGAATCATTTACGCCACAGGTGTCAAACATGTGGCCCGGGGGCCAAATCCGGCCCACCAAAGGGTCCAATCCGGCCCACGGCATGAATTTGTGAAATGCAAAAATTACACTGAAGATATGAACAATCGATGGTGTCAAAATAATTTTAAATCAGGTTTCACATACACACCAATTAGATTTCACGAGGGTCAGCTCAGTAAAATATCATAATAACCTATAAATAATGACAACTGTAAATGTTCTCTTTTAGTGTAAAAAAGTACAAATGTTTACGTTAACAAACTATCCTTTTACAAAAAAAACATGAATAACCTGAACAAATATGAACAACTAATGTCTTAAAAGTAGGTGCAATTTTACCAACATTCTGCCTGTTACTAAATATTTTGTGTATTTGTAACCATAGTGTAAGTTGTAACGCACATGTATAAATGATAAACTGAGGCAGAATATTGTTAAAACTGCACTTGTTTTTCTTAAGATACTTCAAGTTGTTCATGTTATTCAGGAAACTTTGTAGATGTAAACAATATCATAGTATAATTTGACTTTTTCCGCTGTTATTATTTTACTGGTCCGGCCCACTGGACATCATACTGGGGTGAATGTGGCCCCAGAACTAAAATGAGTTTGACAGCCCTGATTTCCGTGCTTCTTAATCTGCTTAATCAAATTAATAAAATAGTGCTTTATTAATCTGATTAACTGGATTAATAAAAGCGCTATGTCAACAGTCCAATAGAGCTGCCTAATATACAGCTCTGCTGATTGGACAAATTCCTTCACATAGGTCCTTTGTCAGAATGGTGCCAGTACTGAGGTCAACTTGTGTGCATTTCTTGTTTGTTGAAAGCTTTTCTCCAAACTTTGAAATCTTTTAATTCAGTGTACTAATTTATTTTAGGTCACAGAATGAAACTGTAAAGTTGAGGTGGCTGTGGGAGCCTGTCAGTAAGGGTGCAGGAAAATATCAGTTCTGCAATATATCGCGATATTTCATTTCACAATACTGCATCAATATTGAAACGTACTTTATCGATACTTTTAGGTGTTTATTCAAATGCAGGTATTGTGGAGGGTCATTTTTGTCTTTTATTTATATTTTATTTATTATTGAACACTCTTATTAAATAATGTTAGTTCCTTTATTGGGATTGAACTAAAATAATGCTCTGATGTTAGTTCTGAACTAGGGATGCAAAATATCGATTAATTCATTAATCGTTAGTTGGTTCCCCTTATCGATCGATTAACGATTAATTGATAAGCAGCGATGTTCCTGACAAACCTGAATTTCTTTTTCAAAACGGTCTATAAGAATAAAAGCTAAATACTGTTTATACACTTAATGATAAAAGCATGTCATATTCCTTAATGACTGATTTATTGAACCATTGGATACAGTCAGTGTTTCCTGTGGAATTCCTCTGTTGATGTGGCGCTGTGTTATGGGGGGGTGCACATGCGTGTGTTTTGCCGGTGGGTGGTTGGGTGCACGCCCGTGCGCTTCATCGGAGGGGGTACTCGCACGCCTGCAGTATGGCCAGGGGATGCGTGCGTGCATCACTTTCCATCCTACTTCTTATATTATGGGGGTACGGTGCAGTCCGTGCCCACGCAGAAGTGAAAGTGAAACTTTACATTCTTTTATCTTTTCTCCACCTCCTGAAGCTTCGACATCCCTGTGTCCTGAATCAAGATCCTGGAGGATGTTTTCAACTTCTGTCACTGACTGTGGACTAGAGCAACCTCCAGGAAAAACGCTCCGATACCGACCCCACATTTGTGTGTGCATTTATTCGGGGGTGCACCGCCCCCACAGACAGACAGGCTGGTCTGTGTTTGGTCCACCAGGTCCACACAGACATTCTGACTCATCAACGCCATGATCCGGTTCCATGACCACCTATCCCAGCCACAGCGTCACAGCACGGACAAACCGGCAGCCTTCAGACAGGTGTGGACGGGTGGAAAAGTGCAATTAACCGACAATTAATAATTTAATCAGGCAAATTCTTATTGACAATTTTGCATTCCTATTCTGAACAAATAGAATCTGAACATTTGAACAGGATCTGGAACTGTAACGTCTGTAAAACAGAATTTCAGTTTGAACACAGTTTGAACATTTTGTGATAGAACATTAGATCCTGTTGGGATCAAATAAAAATGTGTTTAGTATTTGTGCAGATTTCTGGTGGAATTCAATTCTTCAAGGAAATAATCATTTTTTAAAAAGAAACAAACAAAAAATTGCCTTTTTAACAGAATCATGATATATTGTGATATATTTTATCATGATCCTAGTATTGTGATTTGTATCGTATCACCAGATTCTTGCCGATACACAGCCCTATTATCAGTAGTGTTATATTAACAGCTGTTTCATTAATGTGTTTGATAGAATCTGTGCTCATCCAAAGATAATGTGATAAAGGTCTGAAAGATAAAATAGTAAAATAGTTCAGATATTTTTGTACAAAGACTTATTTGTTTAGATGAAAAGAAGGAATAAATAGGTATCAGCAGACCACATATGACTATTAAAAATTTTAACTTGCAAATATGCTAATCTTAAGTCAGATCCATACAGTGTTTCTGTACTGTACTGTACTGTCCATTTCAAATTTAATCAGTGATATGGTCTTTTGGTCGAAGTTAACCCCTTATGAATATAGGCTAATCAAGATAGAAAATTTCAATGTTTCATCAATGATCTCATTAAATTTTCTCAATACATTGATGGACGAGGTCAGGGGCGTCACAGATGGACAGCCCACTACTTTTTGATTCATAACTTTTGAAGCAGACGAGTTTAAGACAAATATTACACCTAATTGGAAAGGTCTAGTCTACGCCACCTTATACTCAAAGGGCAAAATTTAGTTTCAAATATTTCTAAATGAAAAACATCAAAAACTACTGCATCATGGATGGACAAAAAATTAACGTCTATTTTTTGCAAGAATTACCAAGACCTCAGAAGTGAAGTTCCTCTGACATTTTCATCCTCAAATGCATTCAGTGTAAACCTTAAACCCTCTATTTTACAACCTAATAATTGGTTCAAGGAAAAAAATATTTTATCATATCTAAATACCAAGAGTTTTGAAAAAGGACAGCGTCACAGATGGACAACAAAAGTAAATATCAAATTAAACATTATTTATTTCAATTATCAATATCATTTACATTTATTTACAATATTTACAACATATAAATATTATTAACATTATATTCAAATGTATTTTGCATCGATATATGCATTTATTAATTTTAAACACTGTGTGTTTAGAATATGACATAAATAATATTGTATTTGGAATACATTTAGTTTATGAGAGTTTATAAAATGAACCCAGAATGACGGCACAAAACTTTGTCACTTTCCAAAACATTCACACTCATAAAACTCCTCAAATTTTTTTTCACAAATTTTTTCTCATTTCAAAATACATTTTCCTGAAAATATAAGTAATTACCTGTCCAAAAATATAGGTTTGATGTAGATTATTGTAATTTTTTTTTTTTGACCAGATATTAACCTTCCCTTGACTTCGCCCCAACTCTGATGTCAGTGTACACACAGTTAGCATGTACATTTTTAATATCTGTCAGTACTATAAAGTAGGCCTCAAATAATGATTTTTACCCCGCCCCCTGAAGGGGAGGCAAGGGTGTTGTTTTTGGTTTGGTTTGTTTGATCGTTAACACTCTAGCAGCACATCTATTGGTTGAATTTATACCAAATTGGGTTCATAGACTGACAGTGACCCAGATTAGATCTCATTCCATTTTGGGAACAGTAAGTCAAAGTTCAAATTTTTTTTAATGAATTTTTAAATTTTTTGTTTCCCCCATTTACTTAAAATGGATGAAATTTCACATGTCTGTAGCAGCAAAATTATTGGGTGAATTTATACCAAATTTGGTTTATGGATTGCCAGGTACCCAGAAGAGATGTCATTACATTTTGGAGAAAGTAGGTCGAAGTTCAAATTTTTTATGAATTTTTAAAATCTTCTTTCTTCTCCCATTTACTTACATTGGCTGAAATTTCACGTCTATAAAAACATCAATTTTGTATCAGTTTACTTCAAGCTTGGCACATATATAGAGGCAATTGATATGCTGACATCAGCACATGCATTGACATGATGACATCAGCTGGATCGATGCAAAATAAACTACAATAAGTGTGAGGGGTGGGGTTTGTTGTGCCTGGAACCACTTGTTTTTACTATCAATTATTAGGTTCTAGACCAGTGGTTCCAAACCTTTTTTTTTGTCTTGTGACCCCATTTTAACATCACCAATTTCTGGTGACCCCAGACATTCAAAACTGAGAGTTTTTTTTTTTTTTTTTAGCTAAAATTCATTTGTTTTTGATCATGTAATAGTTTGCTATACTATGTTGCAAATACAGGTTAATTTTAGAGGACATTTAGTCTATATAATGTCTATTATTGTGGACAGAGGCAGTAAATCTAGGTGTAGATTACTGCACAAAGGGAGAATTTTACTTTCCTTGGTCAGGATCTGTCCAGTCAGTCCAACTTGGACTTACAAGGAGGACAATTAATACTGAACAAACAAGAACTGAAACTATGAATGATGAAAGAGCTGCAGCACCTGAAACTGACCACAATGAACATTTGACACAGAAACAGAACCACAGTGCTGCAGTTTCAGACTCACTTTTTGTCTGTTATGTATTGGGATTGTCTCTGTCAACTCAACATTTATTTTTTATTGGTACGTAGTTTTTTGTTGTTGTTTTTTTTTTCTATCAATTACTAGAAATTTCAGTTGACCCCATTTGAATTCCAAGCGACCCCATGTGGGGTCCCAACCCCAAGGTTGAAAAACGCTGTTCTAGACGGCTCTAGAAAGGTTTCACAAAATGAAAGCTGATGTCCTCCAAGGTCTTGTGTGGCTCACAACCCAAAGACATTCAGTTTATGGTCAAAGGAAAGGAACCAGAAAATATTGACTTCACTGTAGTCATGAAGAAAAACTTGACAGCATCAAAATGGGTGACAGGTAATTTAATAGTTGACATCTAATGGAATAAATGTTAAAACTCTACCAACAAAGTCCCTTTGCAGATTAGAGATAGATAAAAGAACAACATGAAGCAAAGGGAAGTGCTATTTTGTGTGCCGTTTGTATTTTTAAATGTACTCCTCCTTCCTCCACAAAACATTACTCATATATCATTCCAGTGACAGCCGGCGTCCACACTTAACCACGGTCACTGTGTTTCATGTTGACGCTGCTCCGTCAACAGCAGCCTGCCTGAGATGACCGCCTCAAAACAAAGAGCCGCTGCGCTCCAGTCGATAAGCTTACTTCACTGACTCTTGCATCGTTGTGAGATCAACATAAACAAATGTGTTGCTGCACAACAGAAGCGACGCAAAAACAAGCAACACCTCTTCGATAGCAGCAACAAATCTACATAACGTCAATCACACAGCACACACTTGCACAAAACAAGTCAACAAGTGGTGCCCCCCCCCACCACCATGCAAAGGGTGAATTCATTGTGCCATACAGGGCACGGTGCCAACCATCCACATTCTTTGGAGCATGCCACCCGTTCCCAACCTGGGGGTGCCCGCTTTGTTGGCTGTACAGCTGCAGCTCAAATACAGCAGCATGTCCTCACAAACAACCCCCACTCCAGAATTTTAAATAGATTTCACTCATTAAACATAAAAATTCACATTTGCGATACTGCACATTCAAGCTTTATTACACACACAAAACCCAGCACACACAAATAACCCAGACCCCTCCTCTCGGTTTTATGGCTTGTTTTCGACCTCTGTGTGAATTGAGTCGTGCTGAAAGAGATTTGACCATTGTGTTGACAGGACTCGGCTCTCCGTCTCAGCTGCACAACTCCCGCCTGCACTGGCGACTGTAACGGCATTGTGCAATGGATTTTGTAAGAGCGCCACTTGATACACAAACACATGCATGTGCAAAACAAGAGGGCCAAAATTTGCATGACAGTTCCCATCAGTCACAACTCTGACAGTCCTCCGAACACTGCATTATCCTTTTCTAAGATTGGACATGTTTGTTGGAAGTTTGGGATAATAGTTTACAACTACTGTTTGCAACTCCAACCAAAATGTGGAGAATAATTTCAGCGCTTGTAAACCCTCCCACTACATCTCATATTTATAAAAAAGGAAATGTGCATAGTCCAGAGTTAGTGGTAACAAACTGCAGCCCAGCATTTCCGTTTTAGACTACAGAACAAACACTCCAGATTACACTGTAACATGTCTCATGTCGAAAACATCCAAACACAATGCCAACATGGACGCAAGAAAGCACAAAACCACACCATTCAAAATACATCATAATCACTCAGTAAACAAGGCAACATTCAGTCATATGCATTCTTCAGTCACTCCCTCGCTATAAAAAGGGACAGAGAACACACAGACACACACACAGATACACAGTGCCAGAAACAGTATTTTCTTCCAACTGGCTTCCTCTCTTTGCAGTCTTTATCTGAGGCCATGTGACACCAAACCATGCAAGTTGGACATGAAGACAATTAGGTCACTGCTTAACAGGCTCATATCACGACTACAAAATATGGACGGCTGAAAAACTTCTTACCTGTCCTCTAATGTCTAATAGGCCGGCACTATCTTTTTTTTTTTTTTTATCAATAATAGCACAATAACTATAATATGAAGCCATTTAATGCATGTCAGCCTGCAAAAAAATATTGTATAATATTTTATGCAAATGTCTAAATGGGTGGAATATCCCAGTACTATCCGTGCAAAATAAACAGTGTGGCTGTGTAAAAAAAACAAAAACAAAAACAAAAACAACCTCGGTCCAGCTTTTCGCATCGGTCCAGTGCGCTGCTGCAGAGTGTTTGTTTGCCTGGCTCTTACCCACCCACTAGCCCACATAAACATTGCGCAGGCCCTATCAAGCCCTTTGTCCCATATAACTGACGTCGCCAAATGTCATGACAGCCCGTTATTTGCTTCAATATGAGAACAAAAAGCACAGTGTTGGTGTGAAATGGCCCTCTGCCTTCATGGTTCTGCCATTCGTGGCTGCAGCGGCGGTTGCAGTTCAATCCGCTCCGTGCAGGAAGCGGCTGAACGCTGCAAAAGCAACCGTACAAGAAAAACAGAGGAGCACTGCCTGCCGGGCCGGCTGCACACACACACACACACACACACACACACACACACACACACACACACACACACACACACACACACACACACACACACCTTCAGGCTGGACTTCAGTGGTCCTTTGCTGTGGTTGAATCCTGCAGCTATCTCCTCTTCGGTGAACTCCTTGAGGCTTCCGTCCTGCATGAGCACCGTGTAGACGCTCCTCCGGGCCCCCGCGGCCGTGGACACGTCCCTGTTCTCCTGTTTGACAGCCTGGACCACTCCTGTCACCGGGGCTCCGTCCCCCGTCGGACTGGGCGCATAAACGCGGCTGCCGAGGATCGACCGTTTGACCAGACGCCTCGTATGCATGTCTACAGAACAAGAGTCTCTGGAAATTCAGGCGCAGCGAAAAAAAAAGCGGTGTTTTTTCTTTTTTAAATCATTAAACGTCGAAATAGAACCGGTAAACAACGTCGAGAAAAACACAAAACCGCAGCCGGTAGAGTATGCTCCAGCAGAAGGTCGGACCCGGGCACCATAGCCGGAGGAACACAGCTCCAGAGCCTGCCTCACACCGCACACACATCCAAACCGCACCGACCGATTACAAACAGCACCGAAAACATTCAGCGACAAACCCGCTCCATTCCCCGGTGCTCAGCCTCCACATCCACCGGCTCCGGTCTGCCTCCGTTCGACCTGTTTGTTTTCCCCACTGCTCCCTGCGAGCGGCCCCGGCAGCAGGGAAAACCCGGACCGGAAGTGGATTTTCGGAACCGAAATGACATTTGCACACGATTAAACAAAATGGCGGCTTATCCACGAAGAAAGCGCTCCGACAGTAATCATCTGAGGCGAACACGTCGAGTTATTTCATCCCCCACGACTCCGTACGTGGTTATCCCCCGGGTTTAGGCTAAACACGGTTAAAAATACGACCGTGAGGTGACTCCTGTTCCGGGTCCAGCTGAATCCAGTCCGCCGTCGGCTCCGACCGCGCAGAGCCTCTACCGGCGGAATGCTGCCTGTAAACATGTGCGGTCCGGCGGCAGACCGAGGCTGCCATTGGTCGGCCCAGCACACGCCTCCACAAGCCCCCGCCGCTCCCCCTTTCTCCGGCAGACGGTAATGCAAGCCGGGAGAAGGCTCCATTCAAAACAATGACGCAAGGATGGAGAGAAAACGAGGAAGGGAGGGGGTGTGGAGGAGGGAAGAAGAGTGAAAATAAAAAAGGGGAATTTAGGCTAAGCAGAGGAAAACTTCAGCAGACACTCAGGCTCAATGCTGTAACCCAGTTGTTCCAGGCATGTAGCCTACTTTTCAGGTGTCATGGGACTTTTTAACTCCTGTGATCTGATTTTAAGTGGATGTCAGAATGCTCTGCTCTGTTGTTTTCAGTGTAAACACAAAAGGTTTTCAGTCATGATCTCCCCACATTTACTCCACAAGAATCAGCAGGAACAGTAAAGAGTTGAAGCAACAACTTATATACATTCTGAATATTACATCTTGTTTTGCACCGTAGAACAGTTATTCTCCAATGACGTGCAGTGACATACAGTAACACTTACAGCAGTAGATCTGGAATAGAGGGTATGCACATATGTCACCTCCCCCAGGCCACGCCCCTCTAAATCAGACTGAGTGGCAAAAAGCAACCTGATCAACATGACAATGTGAAATCTGAAATGAAATGAAGGACAGTTGGACTGGACATGGATCTGTACGAGCTACCAAAGAACAAGTGGTCCATGAACACTGACATGTGGACACACATGGAGGATCCAGACCTGATCCAGGGGGGAGGGGGTCAGCGCTATTTGGACCTGAAACTAATATACATGGTTTCATCAGGACTGACAACCAGGGTCCAAAACTAGGACCCAGAACCAGCTGATCCAAAGGCTCCAAAACTAGGGCCCAGAACCAGCTGATCCAAAGGCTCCAAAACTAGGGCCCAGAACCAGCTGGTTCAAAGGGTCCAAAACTAGGGCCCAGAACCAGCTGATCCAAAGGGTCCAAAACTAGGACCAGAACCAGCTGGTTCAAAGGGTCCAAAACTAGGACCAGAACCAGCTGGTTCAAAGGGTCCAAAACTAGGGCCCAGAACCAGCTGATCCAAAGGTCATTTCCAGTAGACCGTGGACTGACCCCAGTGAATCTATGCATGATCTACTGGGACTGAGCAGATTTACTGAGTCCAGTTCAGATCCAGTCCTTTATCCAACACAGATACTACTGCTGTGGACCAGCAGGGCACCACTGCATTCTGGGAAATTAGCAGATTTACACCACCTGGTTTAAATGAACACATTATTCTGATAATATTATGGCTTTAGTGTCAGAATATGATGACTTTAATCTCATAAACAAATGACATTTTTGTTAAATTATGAGTTTTTTTTATAACTATGACTTTATTCTCATAACATTGTGATTCTTTTTGTATTCGACTTTATTCTCATAAAATTCCAGGTTTTATCTCCATATTTTCTGACTTTCTTCTGGTAGTGCCCAGTGTTTTTCTTTTCTTCTGTGGTCCTAATACTCTGTCGTAGCTTTATTCTCCAGTTCCTCCGTATTTGTAAAACTAGGTTGGCCTCAGTTTCAGTTCGTTTACTAATCATGTAGGAGCACAAGGTTCACAATCACAAAATGAAGACAAAAACCAGGAAAGATCTGATCATGAAACCAAGAGCTGCACTAAGAAGGACCGTTAGCCAAAACAACAGGTCATTTCAGGTCTGACTGGACCCAAAAATACAGCAGAAATGAATGTTAGCTGACACCAAACAGGATCCACAGATCTAGGTTTGGTTTCCTGGGTTTGTGGATCCATCCCCTTCTCTTTTCTTTGTCTTTGGGTGTCTGTAAAACGATAGCTCCCACTGCTTTAAGAACCTGAAAATACAATCAAACACAACAGCTCTGCCCCATTTTGGATTCAATATTGTTCTTTAGTTTAGACAGGACTGAAGCCAACGCTGTCACTCATCTGCCTCTGTCTGACACTCAGTGGGCGGAACCACGGTGACTTCTGCTAGCACTGACGTCACGTGCAGACCCTCTATACTTTGCATGGGGTGGCGAAGGGGTATCATGGGAGGACAGTCCATGGAAATATACAGTACTACATGGTAATATATACAGTACTGTGTAAAAATCCTAGGCTTCAATTAATATTAGATAAGATGAAATATTTACATGTTTACATTGCGTTTGCACATGCACATTGTGTGATATGGGGGGGTTGCTCAGAACTGTTATATAATAATGTTAGCTTAGTAAAGTTCTAATGACCACAGATATGCATTCCTCAGTGTCTGTATTAAGATACAGTCTGGATATATGTGAAGTATGTATAGCAGTAAAAACAAGTTTAAGAGAAAAAACAGCTTCTATAAACCAAAGTGCTAGTATTTAGTGTGACCTCCCTTTGCACTTAACTTGTCTTTAAAGGAGCTGTATGAAGGTTTGTGGCCAAAACTGGTACTGCAATCACATTCAAAATACTGTAGAGCGTGTTAACCCCCCCAGACTACAGGTAGCCACATCCAGCATGAGCATCTACTACAAGGCACTACCATGGCAAGCAACGAATCCTACACTGTAAGTTTATCGTCTGCTAATTATGTTTATGCTTCATGCATAAACATAATTGCAAAATAATGAAAGATCGAGCCACGGCTATGTGCCATGGCCCCTGGGCACCTGGGCCCCTTGGCCCCTGGGCACCTGGGCACCAGGCTACTACTAGCATTTCCACTAATCCTTGCCTCCACACCATAAATTTCATACAAAACTGATTCTTAAACTTATTCTACATAAGTATAATATATAATAGAACAGCACAAACGTCCTACCCACTCAAATGAAAGTTTGCGAAGATTCAGGAGATAGAGAAAAGGGAAATGAGCCTTAAGTTTCACTTTTACTTCCATGAAGTACAAGCGGCACAGATCACTAGTGTGCCCCCCTGACCAAACCATGGACACCGGGCTACTGAACCCCCCCCCTTTTGGATTACACACTGCTACATGAAGACGTCACTTCCACAGAAAACACTGTACTTCAAGGAGCTACCATGGCAAGAGACAAGTCCAACACCGGTACCCAGTCTCTGTACCGGTACCCAGTCTCTTCACCAGTCCCGGACCGGCAGTCTGTTCACCAGGGCCAGGAGAAGAGACCGCAGCCCGGCCCCGGGAGAAGATGTTCTGGGACCGGGTGCAGACACCGACAGTCTGGACCAGGTGCAGAGACCACGGCCCCGGCTCTCAGTGGTTCTTATGGTGGTCAGACTAAGGCAGAGCCGGCGTCAGTCTTCAAATTCTTCTCCTCTTTCATCTGTCTCCATGTTTCTAAATCATCTCCTACAGATCCTTGTTTTGTTTCTCACTTTGTCATGACGTATTTGGAATAATCAGAGTCCTTTTAGGTTTATTCACATCAGACATTTTTGATCAGAAATGTTCAGCTGCAGCTCAGTGGAACTGCCAACCTGGATGAACAACAGCTACTGACTCTGTGATTGGCAGACAGGTGATGGGCGGAGCCTCAGACCAAAACACACAATGTCAACATAAACATCATTTGGGGGCTGACACTGAGCTTTTCAAATGCAAATATTCTGTGTGGACTACTACTGTTAGTGAGATCAGGATTGAAATGAACAGGATTCCTTCATGTCTGCTGACAGTCAGAGCCATTTTAGAATTACTTAGAACAGAATTCCTACATACTACACCTGTAATTTTGTTGTCAATGTTGCTCTTAAATTTGTTTAAACAGAATACCAGTTTGCCCTCTTGTTAATGTTGCACTTCACGTGGAATTTTTTTGTTGTTATTTTTATGCAGAATGTGAACTGACAGAACTGTGATTAGATTTTTGTTGTTTGTTCAAAACTACCTTTCCGGGAAGAGTGCAATACTAATGTTTAAAATACATTTAGTAATATTTTATTTATTTTATTTTCTATTTGATTTATAGCATCAGAATTATATTATTCCTGTTTTTCTATATTCTGTTGCCCCCCAAAAAGGGGGGAAAATGTTCAAAAATTCATAATAAATGCATTAAAGACATTTTGAAGGGTTTTCTTTCTTCCTGTACCGAACAGAAAAAAAACGAACCGTGGCTTTGAAAACCGAAAATATATCAAACCGAAAATTTTGTGTACTGTTACAGGTCTGGTATTAACAGTTATGGACGTTTGTTCTAGTTATTGGTAATTATACTGGTACCAGTTGTTCTAGTTTTTAACAATTCTAGTTCAGTTTGCTGTGCATCTACGTGTCTCCCAATATCTCCCCCCTTCCCCCAGTCTTTCTCTCTTTCTCTTTCTCTCTCTCTCTTTCTCTTCCTTTAGCCCTCTCTCTTTAACCCCGGCTGGTCAAAGCAGACGTCCATCCTCCAGGAGCCGGGGTCTGCTTGAGGTTTCTGCTGTTGAAAGGTCATTTTTCCTCGCCACTGTCACCAAGTGTTCGCTCCTGGAGGATTCTGTAGGGTTTCTGTAAATTGGCTTAACAGTCTGGTTTCGACCAGCTCTATATCTAAAGTGTCATGAGATAACTTTTGTTATGATTTGGCACTATATAAAAAAAATTTGATTGACTGATGTTTTGTATCAGGTTTTATTCAACACGTCAGATGTTTCTAATTGTTTGTGCTGCTTCTTGTGATGTGGTCAGAGGTCACACTAAACAGTGACTTTAACCTTTAATGTTTCCTTATCACAAACCCTGGTTTAATGCAGATATCCACACAAAAATCTGGAAAAGACAGGAAGCCTTCAGGGCAGATGACAGGGAGGAATACAAGCGGACCCTATACGAGGTGCAGAGGTCCATCAAGGCTGCAAAGAAGGTACACTCCCAAAAGCTAGTACCTGTAAAATAACACACGTCATATGTGGCAGGGTATCAAGTCACAAACTACAGAAGCACTAACAGCACTGGAGCTGGGCATGTGGATCTGTCTGAGTCTCTGAACAGGTTCTAGACCAGGTTTGACAGACTAAGCACAGAAAACCTGTCAAAAATGTAGTTTTAGATATTTACCTCCGCCAAGGAGGTTATGTTTTTGCCAGGGTTTGTTTGTCTGTCTGTCTGTTTGTCTGTCCGTTAGTGTGCAACATAACTCAAAAAGTTATGGACAGATTTTGATGAAATTTTCAGGGTTTGTTGGAAATGGGATAAGGAAGAAATGACTAAATTTTGGTGGTGATCAGGGGTGGGGGGGCCCACGGGGGGGGCCCATTTCCAACAAACCCTGAAAATTTCACCAAAATCTGTCCATAACTTTTTGAGTTATGTTGCACACTAACAGACAGACAAACAGACAGACAGACAGACAGACAGACAAACCCTGGCAAAAACATAACCTCCTTGGCGTGGGGGGGCCCACGGGGGGGGCCACTGATCAGCCTTGGCGGAGGTCTGCGCTCTCCGAGTGCTTCTAGTTATTACAAGTCACTGTACAACTGCTGTTTAATTATTTTTATACTGCTTTTACACTTTTATACTACTTATACCTATGTCTGACTTCTATTTTGATTGTATATTCTAATCTTTTATAAATGCACTCTGAGAGACCTCTGCATCATAATCATGTACCTGAATGTGTACAAATGGCAAATAAAACTATCTTTATTTTTACAATCCATTCGGTTCAGTGTTATATGTATATATATATATATATATATATATATATATATATATATATATATATATATATATATATTTATTTATTTATTTATTTATTTATTTTTTTTCTTGTTGCATCTGAAGAAAAGAGAGGAAGAAATGTATTCTCAACCCTGCAACAACAAACCTAGAGATGGCTAAAGACTTTTTCACAGTACCGTATGTAAATTGATTCAATAAAAGATTTACAGAATACTTTTACTAAATACTACAAAATATTATTGTTACATCATGTCCTGTATCAACACACCACCCAAGTGCTGATGCACAAAAGTATATAGTACTTGACATACTCATTGGTATATATACACTTAGGACCGGATCTACTAAAGGTTTGTGTGTATAAAAATGTGTGCAAACTGATTTACTACCAGTGCGCACTAGGGGTTGTGTATTTCAAAGGTGCAAAATAGTGCTTCTGCATCCAGTTAGTACGTTTGCTGCAATGACTTTGCAATATGGGGCATTTACACACAATTGTGTGTGCGCTGGGAGGAGAAAATGTAAATATATTAATTTAGCACACACAAAGTGATTTATCAAACCTGAAAGCCATTTTGTTAATAGAAACTGAGTCTGGATTTAACACGTCTCAAAGGGAGGTACAAACGGTTTGTATGCAGAATTGCACACACATGGCTGCGGTTATTGTCACAAGAAGGAGATATCAAAATGACGAAACAAGATGAAGAGAACGCATTTTTCACCCTCATGTGAACATTTTTGGAATGAATGATAACATATTGCCTATTCAACCTTGTCAGTTTGGAGCTGTTGGAAGAAGTCAGAGCAGAGTTGGAGCCAGCCACAAGAAGGAGCAACGCGACACCTGCAATGACTAAACTCCTGGTAAGGTCACTTTTTTTGCATCTGGGTCATTCCAGTGTACGGTAGCTATTACAGCTGGGCTCTCCTAATCCCATGTTTCAGATGTGCTGTCTGAAGTCCTAAATGCCATGTCATGCCAGATGGCCAGGTTTATGAGGTTTCCACACACACAGGACTCCTGGAATGAAACCAAACAAGGCTTCTTTGCAGTAGCTCATTACCTCTGCCAGGAGGTATTATGATCACTTTGCTTTGTGTGTTTGTTTGCATGTTTGTTTGTTTGTTAGCAACTTTAGGGGAAAACTCTTCCACCCATCTTTCCCAAATCTTCCCCACAGATAGGCCTAGGCCCTGGGACCAACCCATTCAATTTTGGTCCCAGTAGGCCAAAGTTCAAGGTCACAGCAAGGTCACAACATCTACAGTTTTCCAAAATTCATCAAAAATTCAAAACCACTCCAGTTAGCCTCCAATTGGATCCACCTGTAGCTTAGAACAATATCTTGTATCTGGCACAAAATTGTCCACATCCACTGTGGAATGTGGACTCTGTGGACATTTACATTTAACACTGAAAATCCCATTTACCACACATTTTTCATTACCGCTGCCAACGAGGTTATGTTTTTGCCAGCGTTGGTCTTTCTGTCTGCAAGATAACTCAAAAAGTTATGGATGGATTTGGATGAAAATTTCAGGAAATGTTGATACTGGTACAAGGAACAAATGATTAAATTTTGGTGGTGATGGGGGGGCGGGCAGATCTGTCTTGGTGGAGGTGTGTGCTCTCTGAGTGTTTTTCTAATTTAAGTATTTATTTGCTTCATCTACCAATACCCCTAATTCTATAGGGTCAAATTTAGCTTTGCGTTTTCCTCTCTCCAAACTTGCCATGCTGCAAACCAACAAAAAACACACAAAACCCTCATTTAAATGGGCATGTCTCCAACACATTTGTACCTGTTGTCATAAATGCACTCACCCTTAGTAAATCACCCGCAAACCACGGTTCAACCCCACACACAAATTTCTAGATTGCACACACAACTTAGTATGCGTAACTTGGGTCTTCGTAGATCTGGCCCTTAATGTTTAAATGTCGATATAATGTTTAGAGTAATTTTTTCTTAGTAACTGATGAATCTACTTCTGTGTTTTCCATGCATTTGCCTCACTTACCAGTATTGTGATTGGTTGTGTAGTTATTCCTGATTGGCCACAGTCTCCTTAGAGTCTAGACTCAGGAGCTAAAGTCTGCGAGTGCTGAAGTGTCATTGTGCGCTGTACTGCAGCATGTGAAGCTGGACCATAAAGCTGACTGCTCTTCAAATGACTTCCTTCTGTCCTTTTTATCAAAAGCAAGTCACCACCTACTCAACCTGTACATTATAGTATTTATAGCTAAATGAAAATATTCTACTTTAAGTAAAAGCTCTGCAAGAATTATAGTAATTGACTCTGATTCAGTAGAACAATAAAACACTTTTTAAATTACCTTTAGTCATTTAATGTTGATTTCAGAGCTTTGAGAAGCTTGTGGACACAGTAGCGGTTAGTTTTTACACCAACAGCTTTCAGAACACCTTACCTTCTTGTAGAATCACCCCTGAACGTAGTTATAATGCACATCCTGTGAATGCACACAGTGCAGTCCAGGGTAAATGTGAGCAGGAAAATAATACTTATGAAAAGAGTATAACTCCTAAAGACAAGAAAAGTATGTTGTGATAAATATAATAACATATCATACTAAATGCTCCACTGTTTGGTACGTGTTCTTACTAGAGACAGAGTTTAAAACCAGAACTTTTCATGAATCTAGTCTTGTCACAAAACAACATTGCCTTAAGAGAATATTTCTGAAAAAATCTGTTACCTATTTGGAGCTTGATTTTTCTCTTTATCATGACTTTTAGTGACATCTTCTGTCTTGCACCTTGATATTTTTCCCTCGATGTGCCCACATGTAGTCCCTCCTAATTCTAACAATAAACAGTCACATTGTTCCTAAATTTGTGGATTTCACAAGTGTGCAGATAACAGAGTTGACAGCTGTCTAACACTTAAACAGGCACATCCTGTACCAAATTTCTAAAGTGTCATCTCACAACATGACGTACTGCTGTTCTCTGAGATGGAAAAAAAAGATATCTCATAAACATGATGGGAAAGTTCACAGCGTTTGGAACTAAATCACATTTTTCATGGGGCTAATCCATTCATTGGAATTATCACCAAGTGCGGCAGAGGGAATATACCAACCAATGTTATCCATATAACAAATGGCCTAATTAATGTCAGACGTAATGTTTTCAGAAAATCATTTGTAGGGAAACTATCTTTCTACATGACAGTGCACCAGAGAATGAAAGACACAATGCATATATATATATATATATATATATACATATATATAATTTTTTTTAATAGAACAATTCATGTCATAAAATATTTACATGCAGAGAATGGAAACTGGACAGAGAAGGAGTGACAGATGTTGCCATAACTGTCAAAACAGGCTTTGCCCCGTGATCAAAAGCTAGCGTTAGCACAGTTATCTGCTGGTTGTAAGGAAAACAAATGGTCTCA